>NC_092282.1:15901486-15983986 GCF_036320965.1 Panulirus ornatus
GTTCCCATAGGATAGGCAGCGAGATGCTTGAACCATGTTGTACGTATACCTCATAGTCATTTAGGTATCGAATAATCCTACGTTTATTGTTAGTTTCTAAAGATTTCACATAATCCTTTGAAATCAGTTTTGCTGTCAAGGGATTAAGGAAGAGTACTGACCCCTTTTTGTGGTCAGGGGTAATTTACGGTTCTCTCTAATGTTATAGGAGCAAAGATTATAGGATTTTGTGATGTGCCCAGCCGATCGTGTTCAGTAAAACAAAATGATCAGTATGACAGTTTTTACTTATTTTCTGTCAAGTAGGATTACCAATTAGATTTGCTCCTGAATATAATGCGAGTGATATCGAAATAGTTGTTTTTATAGGAAGTTGATAAATCATGACAAGAATAACCAGTAAGCAGTATTGCACTATACGATTTATAAGACATGAAACTGATAAAGCTTATTTCAGTGACAAGTTTTACATTAGGGGAGAAATTTTGTCGTAAACTTCGTACCATAATGAGAATCAGACGTATCATCTGTCATTCTGCCTGACATGAAGGATTGTGCTATGTATTGACAGGTGATGTGTATGTTTATAGTGCAGGTATCTGCTTTGGTTGTTCATTGGTTAGTACCTGCTTCCCTCCTCCATCCCTGCCATGATGTTTTTTAGCGAGTACTCGCTTTGGATGTTTTTAAGCTAGTACCAACCACCCTGACCCACCCCCGCCTTTGTAGTGCTAGTACCTGCCTCCCTACCTACCCCACTCCCGCCTTAATGGAGGTTTTTAGTCTAGTGCTTGCCTCCCTCCCACACCCCTGCCGTAAAACCCCAGATTGTGTGATGCTGACCACAGTGTGTCGCGCAGCGCTAATGCCGTGACCTCCTCGTACTCAGCACTGGTGTGGGTTAATCGTCTGACTCTCCTCTGGAGTTCCCTCATTTAAGGTGGATTATCCTCGCTTCTAAGAATAGCGACCACTACTTTGCTGTTTCGAGGGAGCAATCCATCTTCGCTCGGACAGAAGTTATCGTATTGTTTTGCTTGTTTGGGAACCGTACCGTTTGACGTATGCGGATTCTTTGACATCTCGTAGTTTTCCTCGTATGACTTTTATATTTATATTCTGTACATGCGTTTCGACTGTTTTTTTTTTTTTAGGGTTTTCTTTCAACAATTCACCTCTCATCAATTCAAGCCTTTTGTGAGGGAAGTGAGGTCACTGATGGTGAACGGCGCCTTGTGATTGGTAGACCAGTGACGTCAGGAAGCGTTGTTCACCTTGGGGTCACGCTGGCAAAAGGTGGACTTGGTGGTGATGTGGGACTACCTTCACTGGTTTGAATGTGAACCAGGTGGGTGCTGTACAGTTTTGGGTCGTTTCTGTGTCATCCTGTAACATTAAGGTTACTGTGAAGGGATGTATGAGAGTAGTTTAAAAACAAAAACAAAAAAAAAGTGTCTTCCTGGTGTGTGTGTGTGTGTGATGCCTCATTTTTGTGCCATTCGAAAAAAGAAAGACCACATGATTATCAATGGATACAAATTGCATGTGACATGAAGAGGTGCTGGGCACGCAAATGAGTATGTCAGGACTTTATTTTCGCACAAGGAGTCTCCTGTGTAGAATGATGTCTGCACCAGTCATCACATTCAGAGTCAGTTGAGACTCGGGTCATATCATTTGACGTGCAGGTGGGCCCCGCTGTACAGTGGTCCCCAGTGTAGACAGAATCTCGCTGCTGCAATTTTCCGATGATGCGAACTTGAATGGTCGTTTAAGTCAATTATCCCAGACATTTTGCGATAAATGTCCGCCATCATACTCACTAAATGGATGCCAGCTTTGCATCAGGTGGTCTATATGCAGAACTTTCCGCCCAGTTTCTAAGCTGTTTTGAAGATCAAATAAATATCACGTGATTTCTAGTGACTACGTTTTTCAAAACGTTTCGCGCAGGTTCATCTCTTTTGTATAGTAACCAACTGAATCTGTAAACGCGATTCCTCTTCACATACTTATATCCATTTCTTAGTGTTTTTGAGTTGTTTCACTCAATATACTGTTCAGAGCATATTCCGTGTTAGTGTTTTAATGAAACGCTTACTGATGCCATGTGACGCGTAAATATGCCTCTTACGTATTCTGTATCCCATTTTATTGTGTGTTATGCACGAAGGATTTTCTCGTAGACTGTATTTCATGAAATTTCATTACACACCAGACTATTATATGATATTTATACACACCTCATAACCACATCACCGTAAAGTAGGGTAAGCCAATGTGGAGGGTATTGCACGAAGATCACGTCAAGTAAACGTACAGTATCTTGTTACACTGACATAAAACCTCCTTATTTTCAACATGCAGCTTTCCCACAACAAAGTATGGTTCTCCATGCAGGTAATTGGGAGGCAAAGATAGCCGTGGAATTCAGAAAACGGGGGCTCAGATGCTCGAGGTGTTTGTTTTTCTTTCTTTTTTGCCAGTGCAGCTGTGGATACGTGTGTGCATTAAGGAACTTACATTAGCCAGTGAATGCCATTTAACGAAGATCACTGATACAGGAAGTGTAAGGAGTGATATTTGTTTTGAATTTTTCCCAAAGTGCGCACAAGCCTGAATCACGAGGACATTGGCGCATTGAGCGAAGATGTGTAAAAGAGAACGAAAGTTTGTTATGTCAACAAGGCCAGTATTGAATTGGTTGAGACAGAGTGAATTCGAGTTGAGAATAATTTGGTACTTTAAGGTGAGTGCTATACCTATACTACTGAAGTAACTTGAGAAATGTGTAGCAGCAAAAGTCATCAGTCTATGAGGCGCATAAATGTTGAAAGTAACTGACATGCATACAACTTACAAAGGACTTCTATACCCAAAATATTCTTCGTAGGTGATTATTGTTAGTAATGTTTTCGCAATTCAAGGTTGCGTTAAGGTCGCAAGGACAGTGGAACAGAATTCTAATTTTTCATGCAAAAAGATAAAACATTTTCAGCATTCCCAAGCTAGGCTTTGGGGTCAGCGACAGTGGCCGAGTGTGTTAGGGTTGACGCCAGGCATTTCACAATCAATATGTACAACATTCACACACCACGGGCTCTGGCTCTCCCACTCATGTTTAGTCAGCAGAACATGTTGGACGTGGGAAGTATACAGGCGTGATACAGTTGCTGCCCACCGCATGAAATCATGTTTAGTATATATGTTAGAAGGATATTCGATGCCATTTTGTCTTGTGAAATTATATTATTTAGATGACCACTCTCTTCATAGTATAGACCAGTGTTTGACGACTGGATTGTAGTTGACATTTTCTCCTCGAGTCTTGCTTTTATGTCGTGGGTTGCCAAACCATATAAGGTAAACACAATACGATTCATAATCACGACCTCATTAGAAAGCCAGTCACAGACCAGTTCAGTCACCGCTCATTTCCTGAACAACAGAAAGTCACCAATTGAATAATCCCTGGTGATTAAGCTTCTCATGATTGTTAAAAGACTCCCGTTCACACCTGTCACACCTCTGAATCAGGATTGTGGGCCGGGGTTGTGGGGGACGCCTGGGACTGCTGCAGTCCAGGGTCATCCACTTGGCTGGGACTATCAACATGAACCTCTCTCTCTCTCTCTCTGTGCCGAACCTAAGTGTGTTTTCAAGGCTTCAGGAAGCATAACCTGGATAATTGATTGCGATTTAAAGAGGCCTTTCTTTTTCTTCTCATAAATTGAGAATATTAATCTTTCCATGGCCGGATTTACCCTATCTCCTCGTCCAGTTTTTCAAGGGGCGTCCAGGAACCCATACCATGTAAACTGGACATACCGATTGATCAACTAAAGTAAACAATACTTTCATCCTTATAATTGGCCATGATTAAGTACAGAGCCATAAAAAGTAGCCTGACTAGGCTGGGGTCTCGCGGTATTCATTTATGGAGACTGATGCACTTAAGATCAGGTTTGATGGGCGTATCTTCGAAATAAGGGGAAAGAGGAAATATTTCGAACCACATAAGAAATATTTCGAACCACATAGGAATGTTTGGTAGGTTTGTTTCCATTCCCCCACCGAGATCATTTGCTGGTTTGCTGAACAAATTTTAAAAGGCTTTTGATCTCGCCTTGCCAGCTCGCTTTGATGTGAACATATCACGTGCCGCCACAGATGGTATCCTGGATGTATCAGTTTAGTGCAAGAGACGGGGTAGGATACTCCTGTGGAATACGAACGGTTTTTCTTGTCTGAGGAAGGTAAATTGGCGCCAGTTAGTCATTTGTGTACATTGGAAACACGAGTAGTTGTATTCTTGCAAATATATATATTTCCTCAGTTGAAGATAAACTGGCGCTAGTTTTTCATTTGTGTACATTGAAAATACGAGTAATTGTATACGAATAGTTGTATATATATATATATATATATATATATATATATATATATATATATATATATATATATATATATATATATATATTTCCTCAGTCATGATGTTTCATGAGTGATAGTGGTACGAAAAGATTCCCAGGAATTATTATAGACTAAACACTATAAACCTGTTCAACTGTGCTTCTCAGTTTGGATCTTAAAGCCCCCCTTGTGATGTCTAGGAGTCAGGTTTAGAAGGTTCTTGTTATTACCTAATTGTGTAAACCGAACCCGTTAAGCTTTGTAGATATTACATAAGAAAGGCCAATTCTCAAGGATATCGCACGTACGTGATCCCCAAAAGTGGACGAACATTTTTGCCACATGACAGTGCAGACATCTTGGGCTACGCACATTAGTATTCACAATTGATCGTAGGATTGTATATATTTGCACATTTTCAACAGAATCTATAAAGTTATGTCTAGGATACCGGTATTGCGTTCCGTGGCGGAGCTAGAATGTGACACGCATAGACAGTGAAGTTTAGGAACGAAACTTAAAGAAACTTGTTAATTGTACCGGCTGCGGGCTGAGTCGTGATGTCTGATCAGAGTCGGACCAAACAGTAATGGTGTTGCAGGCTGAACCTGTTTTCCTCACAGGATTTAACCCAATACCGGCCGATTTTTTCTCCTAATACGGTTTACGTGTGACAAGATTTAACCCAATACTGGACGATTTTTTTCTCCAATACGGTTTACATGTGACATTAGCATGACAGTCGTAAAATTGCCGTAGCTGATCCTCTCGGAAAGCAAACGTCGCCTGCACTTTTTCATCTCGTATTAGAAAAGGGGACGATAGTTTGTTGTCAATCACGAACGTTGTGGATACTTGGGTTTATAGTGTGGAAGTGTTTCATTTGCGCAGCTATGAAGTATTGTCGGACTCTAGTGCTTTTGTCATTTTACAGAGATAGAAAGATAGGTGACAACATGGCCTTGCCTCATATATATATATATATATATATATATATATATATATATATATATATATATATATATATATATATATATATATATTGTTTTTTTATTTATTTTGCTTTGTCGCTGTCTCCCGCGTTTGCGAGGTAGCGCAAGGAAACAGACGAAAGGAATGGCCCAACCCACCCCCATACACATGTATATACACACACGTCCACACACGCAAATATACATACCTATACATCTCAATGTACACATATAAATACACACACAGACACATACATATATACCCATGCACACAATTCACACTGTCTGCCTTTATTCATTCCCATCGCCACCTCGCCACACATGGAATACCATCCCCCTCCCCCCTCATGTGTGCGGGGTAGCGCTAGGAAAAGACAACAAAGGCCTCATTCGTTCACACTCAGTCTCTAGCTGTCATGCAATAATGCCCGAAACCACAGCTCCCTTTCCACATCCAGGCCCCACACAGCTTTCCATGGTTTACCCCAGACGCTTCACATGCCCTGATTCAATCCACTGACAGCACGTCAACCCCGGTATACCACATCGATCCAATTCACTCTATTCCTTGCCCGCCTTTCACCCTCCTGCATGTTCAGGCCCCGATCACTCAAAATCTTTTTCACTCCATCTTTCCACCTCCAATTTGGTCTCCCACTTCTCCTCGTTCCCTCCACCTCCGACACATATATCCTCTTGGTCAATCTTTCCTCACTCATTCTCTCCATGTGCCCAAACCATTTCAAAACACCCTCTTCTGCTCTCTCAACCACGCTCTTTTTATTTCCACACATCTCTCTTACCCTTACGTTACTTACTCGATCAAACCACCTCACACCACACATTGTCCTCAAACATCTCATTTCCAGCACATCCATCCTCCTGCGCACAACGCTATCCATAGCCCACGCCTCGCAACCATACAACATTGTTGGAACCACTATTTCTTCAAACATACCCATTTTTGCTTTCCGAGATAATGTTCTCGACTTCCACACATTCTTCAAGGCTCCCAGAATTTTCGCCCCCTCCCCCACCCTATGATCCACTTCCGCTTCCATGGTTCCATCCGCTGCCAGATCCACTCCCAGATATCTAAAACACTTTACTTCCTCCAGTTTTTCTCCATACAAACTTACCTCCCAATTGACTTGACCCTCAACCCTACTGTACCTAATATATATATATATATATTAGGATGTAAGGCATGTGTACGTGTAGGAAGAGAGGAAAGTGATTGGTTCTCAGTGAATGTAGGTTTGCGGCAGGGGTGTGTGATGTCTCCATGGTTGTTTAATTTGTTTATGGATGGGGTTGTTAGGGAGGTAAATGCAAGAGTTTTGGAAAGAGGGGCAAGTATGAAGTCTGTTGGGGATGAGAGAGCTTGGGAAGTGAGTCAGTTGTTGTTCGCTGATGATACAGCGCTGGTGGCTGATTCATGTGAGAAACTGCAGAAGCTGGTGACTGAGTTTGGTAAAGTGTGTGGAAGAAGAAAGTTAAGAGTAAATGTGAATAAGAGCAAGGTTATTAGGTACAGTAGGGTTGAGGGTCAAGTCAATTGGGAGGTGAGTTTGAATGGAGAAAAACTGGAGGAAGTGAAGTGTTTTAGATATCTGGGAGTGGATCTGGCAGCGGATGGAACCATGGAAGCGGAAGTGGATCATAGGGTGGGGGAGGGGGCGAAAATTCTGGGGGCCTTGAAGAATGTGTGGAAGTCGAGAACATTATCTCGGAAAGCAAAAATGGGTATGTTTGAAGGAATAGTGGTTCCAACAATGTTGTATGGTTGCGAGGCGTGGGCTATGGATAGAGTTGTGCGCAGGAGGATGGATGTGCTGGAAATGAGATGTTTGAGGACAATGTTTGGTGTGAGGTGGTTTGATCGAGTGAGTAACGTAAGGGTAAGAGAGATGTGTGGAAATAAAAAGAGCGTGGTTGAGAGAGCAGAAGAGGGTGTTTTGAAGTGGTTTGGGCACATGGAGAGAATGAGTGAGGAAAGATTGACCAAGAGGATATATGTGTCGGAGGTGGAGGGAACGAGGAGAAGAGGGAGACCAAATTGGAGGTGGAAAGATGGAGTGAAAAAGATTTTGTGTGATCGGGGCCTGAACATGCAGGAGGGTGAAAGGAGGGCAAGGAATAGAGTGAATTGGATCGATGTGGTATACCGGGGTTGACGTGCTGTCAGTGGATTGAATCAAGGCATGTGAAGCGTCTGGGGTAAACCATGGAAAGCTGTGTAGGTATGTATATTTGCGTGCGTGGACGTATGTATATACATGTGTATGGGGGGGGGGGTTGGACCATTTCTTTCGTCTGTTTCCTTGCGCTACCTCGCAAACGCGGGAGACAGCGACAAAGTATAAAAAAAAAATATATATATATATATATATATATATATATATATATATATATATATATATATATTGAAACACTTAAGTTCCCAAGTGCACTTTCGTGTGATAATCACATCATCAGGGGAGACACAAGAGACGTGTGTGTGTGTGTGTGTGTGTGTGTGTGTGTGTGTGTGTGTTTGAGAGAGGGAGGGAGAGCGCGTTGACGAGGAGCGTTTTTTTTTTTCCAGTTTTTTCTTAATCCGTGGTATGGAGGTGGAAACGGAAAAAAAATTATTTTACACAACTAACATGCCTCACATTGACCTTCTGGGATTAAAGGAAAGGTAATGAGTACAAGAATATCAGTAAAGAGAATGGGAGCTTCCTAGGTATATGTAGACCTGACCCTTATAGCTAGAACGGTTATAGAAAGAGGAACAGACAAGAGAGGGAAAAGAATTCCACAAAATTCTGTTGTTCTAGAAGAAAAAAATAGGTTCATAACGGTCATTGTAATGTGTTATCGCACCGAGCACAGCTAGGCTTCGGATGTCTTCCCAAACAGTTAGAAACGGCCGGCCCTTTCCTGGAAGACATATTGGATTCGACTTTCTACAGAACTCGTAGATTATTTTTCTACTTTTCGTTCTTATTGTCTTTTTTTTTCTGTAAACCCTGGCCTTGATGAGTGTTGTAACGACTGGAGCAGTGGACAGAAGAGAGGGTATGGCACATGGTTATTAGCGTACACCAATGAAGGAGCCGTCTGTCACCTTAGCCCTCAAATTACCAAAGGTCATAGATTAGGACCTGAAACATTATTAGCGATATTCACAGATGTTTGCACTGTCAGCGACTATCAGACGGCGGCCATGACGCGAGACAGTAGCTGTCATTGCTGCATCGTTTGTGAATCGTGATTATGATAGTTTGGACCACACGATGATGTTCTTGATTCACAGTTATTCCGGTAGAAATATCCTATGGCTTTTGCCTCCATTTCTTCCCCTGAGATGACAGAAGGTTCATAGGGAAGAGTGGCAATGGGTCGCATTATCACTTGAGACGCTTTTTCTAGAGAATATTTCTTTCATACTATTCGCCATCTCCCGCATTAGCGAGGTAGCGTTAAGAACAGAGGACTGGGCCTTTGAGGGAATATCCTCACCTGGCCCCCTTCTCTGTCCCTTCTTTTGGAGAATTAAAAAAAAAACGAGAGGGGAGGATTTCCACCCCCCCCCCCCGCTCCCTTCCCTTTTAGTCGCCTTCTACGACATGCAGGGAATACGTGGGAAGTGTTCTTTCTCCCCTATTCCCAGGGATAGAGAATATGTAACGTAATTTTCCATAACATTTGATCTTTTTACATCCTCATTGTGAAGCAATAAGCCTTCAGTTTCTTGTTACCGTAAAAGCCGTGTGTGTGTGTGTGTGTGTGTGTGTGTGTGTGTGTGATCATTCCGAGAATAGCTTTTGATGAAAAAATCGTGTAGGACAATGGATCAGCGAATTGTACCCACTTCGTAAGCAGACTCACATCCTGTTGTGACAGCATTTCAGGCTCGTTTATGTCTTAATGTACGACATTCTTTCCAGATTATGTTATCAATGGGACATTCAGTGGCTGCGTTGTTTCTTTAATAATTACACGAGCTTTATAACGTCATTTTGATCTTATATCCGGGGCTGCGATCGCAAAATGCGCTCATATTTTCCATCACTCGTACGTTCTGGCTGCACATGTCGTCAAGCAACCATCGTATGCAACAGCGCACACCGTATAGAGTAAAAGTTATGTACACAAGATAGTTACGCTGCTCGCTGTTTAATGATCGTGCTCTCTGTACTAGGTTTTGTGTCTCACATACGATAGCAGTGGTTATGGGGAACATAACGTGAACGTGTGTAACGTTGAAGTACTGACACGATTCTGTAAATAATGAACGCATCCATCCCTCCCTCGCTTGTGTTCAGGCATTTTTTTTTTTTTTTCTGGTGATTGTAACGTCTAAGTTGTACCTCGCCGCCGTGGAGCTTTTAGAACATAGACGTGCAGTGGTGCACGTACTTAGGGGTAAAAGCTGATGAAGGAAGTAATTTGTGTAGATTTTAAGTGTTGAAAAGCAGGATGGACAGAGAGAGCGGTGCAGTGAGCGGCCAGTGTCACGTCATGACCTGGGGTTCTGCGGTATACGGCTGCGCAGACGTAATTGTTGGTGCACGCTAGGGGTTACGGGGGGCCCGCAGGACAGATCCTTACATTTGGGTGCTGTTGGACGAAAGGCTGGTGTTAGGACTGGTTATGCTGATCACTACATCCCACTGGTCACTCGAGTATAGCTCATGCAGGCCTTTTAATGAACCTGTGTGTTCGAGTCGATTCATCAGAGTTAGTGCCTAAGCCACAGACCCATAGATGAACGTAGAGCTCACATGAAGATATGGTTGTGTAATAAGTCGAACGCCACCTGTGGCCAGCCCGAGCGCCACAGGTGTGTGTGTGTGTGGTGCAGGCCTCTTGTGCAGTGCTGCTGCCTGAAACCACTCGTGTTGCTCCATCCCTCTCACCACCCCCGCTATACCATGTTCTTACCCACGACAGTTTTGCCCACCAGCAGGAAAGGAAACTAGGAAATGCCTGTCTCGTTCCTCAGTTTCACAGAGTGTTGGCTTGTGTATCATTTGTCTCCGGAGTCTGTCTGTCTCTTGGTATGCGTGGGTGTCGGCCAGCGATTGGTGATTATGCCGGAAACTGTAACACGCGAACAGATAACTTGCCTGAACATTGAGGATTTAACTGTGTATCGTAGAGTTTATTACCTGTTAGTACCGACGACTTCCCGGACATGGTGTGACGCACCCTTCCCAGCAGCGTCTGCCGCTGGCCTGTTCTTATGAGATTATACATGAGTTATTACAGCTGAGCAACCAGGGCAGCCGCACGCTACGACCCGAGTGTGCCCATGTCCGGCAGTAATGTACACGCACAGCCACACCATCTAAACATTTCCCATTATCCAGGGGACAATGAGAGCGAACCTAGCGCGTTCTGGTTCCCTTCTTGTTTTGATTCCTGAGTTTCAGTATCTGTGATGAGAGTGAGAGATGTCAATGGTTAAGAGATACAGGGAGACTGAGAAGGAAGGAGCTTGTTCATGGTCTGTGTAATTGTTTGACAGTTAGGTGTTGGAAATCTCAAATGTTGTCTCTTTAATGTTGCTTATGACGTAAATGGTACAAGTAGAACGTGGATAATTTTATAGCTTGATTTACTGTCACGTGATACATCAGGTAAAACTGTAATGAAATTTGTAGCTGTTTAAGGAAGGCAATATTTTGTTAGGCAACTGTATGTAATTACACACGCTGTTAGCAGTCTTAGAGGCCAGGGTGTGGTGGGGCAGCGAGGGTCACTTACCATGAATGACCAGCAGTTCTGCTCATAGTAACCCACATTTATTAGCGCCATTATATTTATTTTTCCAGTCGTTGCTGTTTCCAGATTATGAGTTATATTTAGTATTTGTTGATGCAGCTTACCTTCAGTAACTATGGAATCAGTATTACCCTTGTGTATTTTATATACTCAGTGAACTTACAAGGCATATGACGAAGATTTGAAAGGGATGGTTTGTCGAAGTGCTTCTGGTTTGTCGAAGTGCTTCTTCGTGTGATATTGTTTGCGTCTGCCACATAATACGACAGAAAAAAAATACAGTTGAGCATGCGGCGTCCCACGGTCGCTTGTTATATAAATAATCCCTTTTTCTCTGTGTAGCGAGAACTCGTTACAGATAAGCGTTACCAGAGGTCGAGTAGATTTTGAAAGTGTCTTCAAGTACCGGTTGTGGTGGTGTTGCAAGATCGTGTGCGGAAGAGTTTCAGACAAAAATGAATGTAAAATTTCATTATGTATAAACAATATTTAATGCCTTATGGAATCACGTGAACCGCAAATTAGAGGTGGGATTGGTTTTGGTCCGTCGGATTAACCGAAGGAAAATGGCGAGATACAAGTCGACATAAGCCAGTTTCAAAAGATAAACTGGTATACATGCATGATAAATGGCTTTAACTGATTTATATATATATATATATATATATATATATATATATATATATATATATATATATATATATCTTTTTTTTCTTTCATACTATTCGCCATCTCCCGCATTAGCGAGGTTGCGTTAAGAACAGAGGACTGGACCTTTGAGGGAATATCCTCACCTGGCCCCCTTCTCTGTCCCTTCTTTCGAAAAATTGAAAAAAAAAAAGTATGATAAAGGAAATATTTATTTATTTATATATTTATATATATATATATATATTTTTTTTTTTCCAAAAGAAGGAACAGAGAAGGGGGCCAGGTGAGGATATTCCCTCAGAGGCCCAGCCCTCTGTTCTTAACGCTACCTTGCTAATGCGGGAAATGGCGAATAGTTTGAAAGAAAGATATATATATATATATATGAATATTTATATTACTTTCACATGTGGTTATATCGTCGGAATATAGATGTGATTTCTTACTAACGTATTCTGTAATGTGTATCCTCTGGGTTTGCTTGTGGCATATTTTGTTTCATAAAATGCACTATACAGATATTGATGATTATATACAGAACCATATTTCCGCAGATGGATTTGTGTATGTGTGTGTGTGTGTGTTGGGGGGGGGGGGGGGGATGTATGATTAAAAGAAAATGTTGAAATTCCGTAGTACAAGACTGAGCCGATTCCCCAGATGCAGTAAGGCGGCCTGTAAACCAGATGCAGCTCTTTAGGAAAGCTGGAGTCCGGCCAGCGAGGTTACTAAGTACGAAATAAGAATTGAAAAAGAAAGAAGTTCGTCCGTATTATTATTATTATTATTATTATTATTATTATTATTTTTTTTTTTTTTTTTTTTTTTTTTTTTGACAGACCGTGGGAAACAAAATGGGATTGAAGAGGCGAGACGGGCTAGGCTGGACACACTACCCCTCTTCCCTCCACTCCACATTACCCTGCCTCCACCCTCCCCTTTAACCCTTACATAGGATTTATTGTCGGTTGTAATACACTTTATATTCACTAATTCCATCTGTTATTATATCTCCTATAGTCAGTGTATAATGGTATGTTAAAGACATAAACATCTGCATGAAGACAATTGTTGTAGCTGCAATAAAAGTTTATATGCTGAAGACATCCACGGGATTAGAATAAACATTTCAGAAATTACATGGACGTATTTTGTTATAAGGTGATTATCATTGTTATGTGAAAGCATAACTGTACTGTAATTACTGCACTGCCCGCTCAGTGAAATCTTTCCAGTTTGCCAACAGGGTTGAAGTATTTGCTGACGCCTGTATTACTGACTGACTGGACTGCCACTACTCTGATACCCTACTCTGTTGTGTAGATGACATTAGGTCTGCAGTGCCCTAAAACTCCACAGAAAAGCCCCAAATCACTTTTGCTTAAATGGCTTGCATCAGAAAATGTAGATAACGATAATTGAATGAAAAAAAAGCAATGTTATACATCATCAGACTTTTTGCTAGTAAACTCAGTATAGGCCATTTTTTTTTTAGGTTGATCTATAGCGTTTTGGGAAACAGTTGACTTAGAATTTAATTGTATAGCTTTGAATGTAGGTTTTAATACCTTTTTGCTCTGAACAATGTAGTGTGGCATGTTTCTGCACCTTGGACTAATTTAAGAGCAGTCGGCCTCGAAATGGTATCTGGAGAGCACAGAAACCGTGGAGGTGCTGCTGCTGCAGTTTTGCCGTGTGTCGTGATTGATTTGCCCAGTTGGTGAAAAGATCGCAGACGACTCGGTGTGTCTCCCATGGCAAAAAGTTTAAGGTCTTTGGGGGAAGTTACACAGTAGAACGCCATTTTGATGAGACTTAAATTTGAAGCAGTATTACCTCATGGCATGACAATTTAACTGGTCAGAAAACAGAGCAAGAATGGTGTGTTAACTTTAGATACTGTAGGTTTTGGCTGATGGAATCTGAGCGGCGCACATTTCGGTCGTGATAGCGTCACATCCTGCGCACGACCCCTAAGTGCTGAGAGGTATTTCCGCTTTCAGTCGGGGTTTATGATGTCGTCGCGAGCCGATGAAGACGTTGCTGACTTCGATAAAGTATGATGGTTTTATAACCAGTACTCAAGCAAGGATCGTGTGTTGACACTGATGTAACTCTGGTGCAGTTAAATTGTATTTGCCTTTTTACTGGTCCCTTTTAATGTTATTATCATCAGTTATACTGTTGCCTTCTTGATGTTTATTCTGATGATATATATTTTTACTAAATGGCGTCCTAGCTTCGTCTCTTCGATGTATATCAACTGACTTATATTTCTCTCTTGTGTCTCCCTTGATGATGGGATTATTACACGAAAGTGCACTTGGGAACATGCTTCAGCCATGTCTTATTCAGCTGAGGATTTATGCTTCAGCCATGTCTTATTCAGCTGGGGATTTATGGTTCAAGCATAGTTTTATTGAACCGTGATTATATCTTAACTCATCGCCTATTGAGCGGGGCACACATGCTTTTCATAGCAGAGTCCTCGAACTGTGAATCTGATACTGATAATGTTTCAAAAGCGTAGGATCGATTAGTGAACTTTATTATGCAAGATTTCCCACTTTTTTTCAGTTTCACGTTCGCCATATTTGATGTGGACATGAAAATTTTATAATCAGAAAAATTCTTCGGTATGAAAGTGGAGAACATGATGTCTCATGTTGTGGGATTTTGTGGTATTGGTGCTCACATGACGAGTACATATCACTGATAGGAACTTGATGCTTAAGTCATATAATGGACTACTGTTACACCTTATAATCTGCTTAACATTAAGATAATCCCGGAGTAATTATTATGTACAACCACTTGTGTTCACTGTGTCTATGATTAACCACTACTGCCTCAAGGTATTGTATGACTAGGAACACCAAGGACAGAGTGTTTCCGCCTTGTATTTAAATATGTTTGACTTACACACTGCTGGAAGTTATGTCCTTGTCTCGCATCGGATGGAGAATACTCGACCTGGTAATGTGTCAGCAAGTGAAATTAACTTAGCAATATCATTTTCCGAGAGTTTAAGGCACAGTGAGATTAGTGTGAGTTCTCTTAACTTGGAAATTACAAGAACTTAAGAATGGATCATCACTAAGCGCCAAGTTCCTCACGAAGGTGATGACCAGCATGGCGAGTCATGCCTGGCTCAGCGTCCAGGCCACACACTGTGTCTTGTACTTGGGGTTTTGTCTCGTTGTGAGGTCAGGAGGTGGTGGACCCCCCTCATGATAATGGTACAACAACAGGAAATCAATCATGTGGGATGTCTCTCCTCATGTCACTGGTTACGACAGTCGATCCAGTCAACCCAGCTGTTCATCCTGCCCTTTATTAGGGTCTCGGCTGCCCATGTCGTATCATCTTACATTAAAAAAAAAAAAAAGCGGAATCACTCGGGGTGGATGGGTCCTTCCCATTTCACTGACATAACAGTGGGAGGGAGTGAGGCGTAGGGCCGTCACTTCCTGTGTTTGAGATATAATATTATCACTATGGAAACAGTACACGTACGACAGCTGGCCAACATGGCTTCAAGGCTCCTACTCCCAGGCTAACCTTTATGAGGCGCCCTCATTCTCCTCCTGTTTTGTGCGCTGGTGGTATATACGTAGTCGTGTATTTTTTGATCTGGGATAGAAATTGGTTGTTTGGACTTGCTCCCCGCGATCATTGACGTGGTGGTTTACCACGGTGTTGTTGATTCGTATCGTATCCTTGAAATTATAATATTTGTTTTTGAGTTGTTGACTCTCGGTGGGCGGGGGGTAAAACACGTTTGGTTAGAGGGAAAGTTGGACTCTGTTGCCAGGCGGGTACCACCAGACAACGTCTGGATGTTGTTTGTACAGCGTGGCAGCGGTATATAACCCCCCCATCAGTCACCAGCAGTGTTTGGTAAGCCTGGGTAGTTTCCAAAATAGGGTCAGAGCTTTGCACGGGAATCGGCGGGAGAAGATTGTAGAAGCCGGGTGGCGCAGTGGGAGGTTGTCGTAATGTATGTTAGTATGGATTACTGGTCACGGTAGGTGTCTTCCCTGCTATGTGGTGGTGCGGGCGCTGGGAAGGCCGACTGTTGGCGGCCTGGTTGCTGCCTGCCTGCCTGCTGGTGTTTTTACACCTGTAATCTTCGCTGGCATTTCCATGGCTGCACATTGCTGGAGAATGAGATTTCCCGTAACTCCTTTCTGGAAAAAATGTCGAAGTTTCTCCGAAGTAATTACGGTAATAAGATTGCCTGTGTGACCTGGATCTTTCTGGCTCCGTGAATCCCTTTACGAAGATCTGTTAAAGTGTGTGTGTGGTTGTTTATCAACGCTGCGGTAATTACTGTGATGAGAGTATGTGACGTGAACTGATCCGTACGTAGACCTGAAGGACTTCGACGCACGCATCGAGATCACTGGATCTCTCCTGGACGTGTGTGTTGGGGGGGGATCCAGTTGCCTCCCTTGGTTCCTGAAGGTTAGGCCAGCGGTCTTGCCACACCAGCCTGCCTGTCACAGGGTACACTGGGGTACACTTCATGCCCACCTTTATTTGTGTATGAACATGACGGGGTTTCGTTTCTCTTTTTGTGTTTTTTATTTGGTTCACTTTTTTTGTTTCTATTTGTGTTGGTGGAGGTTTTGCTCGTTCATTGTTGAAGTTGGTTAATGATGAAGTTGGTTAATGATGAAGTTGGTTAATGATGAAGTTGGTTAATGATGAAGTTGGTTAATGATAATTTCATCGTGAACTCCTGATTGTGTGGAGGAGGCGAGGTCATTAAGTGGTGTAAGAAATAATGATGCACACCACCTGGATGATGCAGCAGTAAGACCCTCCACAGAAAACGAATGAACGTATTATTATTATTTTGCTTCGTTTTCGCTTGCTTGATTGCCATCATCATGTGGGTCTGTCCTTCAGTTGGACGACGCGTTGTGTTGCCTCCCTGATGACCATGGTGTAGCTGGTATTGATGGTTCGCTCTCATTAGTGTTTTAAGTCGTAGATGGTGACGTAAGACTGTCTGTTCCTCTGTACTGCTCTTAATGCCAGCCACGTCGAGAGGACTCGGTAGGAAGTGGCGCTGAAGGCAAGAGCGATCAGTCTCTTCGGGGGGAAAATCATATTGTATTGTCAGGTAAGCGTTACTGTTAGTGGTGGATGGACGGGGAGAGAGGGCAGTTTTATCCGGTAAGGTGTAGTGGGGTATTGATCCATGAGTTAGGCTGGAGAGTCTACACCAAAAGAGAAAAAATGGTAGATATCGTAACGTCGAAGATCTCTCAAAATTCCAGGTTCAGCCACGAGGGAAGTCAAGTGCGTTCCATCATGAATTTCCTCGGAAGTGTTGAATGAAGTGTGACCTAGATTATCAGGTGGAGGGTAAGGTTTGCAGGCTCTCACGCTATATCAGCCTTATTAATGTCCGGGGCGGGAGGTTGGCCAGAGGGACCTACTTACATAAGAATGAAGGTCATCTTGCCTCATTTACAACTCCTAGGCTGCCTTTATAAAGAATATATTACTTGGAATGACGAGGATTATGAGTTATATCTTGTGTATATGATTTCATGAGTATATTAGATGTGAGGTAGTGTGTGTGTGTATATATATATATATATATATATATATATATATATATATATATATATATATATCCCCTGGGGATAGGGGAGAAAGAATACTTCCCACGTATTCCCTGCGTGTCGTAGAAGGCGACTAAAAGGGGAGGGAGCGGGTGGCTGGAAATCCTCCCCTTTCTTGTTTTTTTTTAATTTTCCAAAAGAAGCAACAGAGAAGGGGGTCAGGTGAGGATATTCCCTCTAAGGCCCAGTTCTCTGTTCTTAACGCTACCTCGCTAACGCGGGAAATGGCAAATAGTATGAAAATATATATATATATATATATATATATATATATATATATGCGTGTGTGATTATTATTTGTACATTGCAAGATGGTTTTACCATCATAAGGCCCCTTTTCGTAAGTATTTTTGCATTTTTTGATACTTAGTGTTTGGGGCCAGAAGGGGAAGTGTTCATCGGGGAAGAAGTTAAAAAAAAATAGATGGAGTGACTGTTTTGAAGGACAAGTAAATGTTTTAGGCGATAGGATGGCAGATGTGGTGTGCTTGGGACGAGGTAGCATACGGTGCAACAGTTATGGCGAATGGATTAGTGAAAATAAAGGTGGTCAGAACCTTGCGTTAGGCGAAACGTGAGGAATTGGATGGGATTGCAGTTGAATTTCCGAGGATATTTGGTGATCAGTTAGGTAAGCTTTTCAGCGTTTTTATGGCCCAAGGTTAGGCGCATTAAGACTGGCATAATGCATGTATGTACAGTGCCCGCATGCATGTTAAGGTAAATGGGAGCGAAGTACTTCCCCCTTCATATCCTATCAACAATTTTGTCTCGTTATGTTTCTGTTGTGTCGTGCAATCTCGCTTTTTCTGCATAAATCGTATATTCTTAACTAACCGTATTCACTTTTTTTCACTGAAGCTTCAACTTTATGAACATTTTCACCCTTCCGCCTTTTAAATGTTCGTTCTTATTCTCATGATAAACATATTTCCTCTCCCACTTCTAACCTTTGTAACATCTTGGAATGGGGAAGCAGCGATATAGTTTAGATTCAGTAGTGTTAAACTGCACTTTGTTAAGTCTATATCTAAATGTTGCTTGTTTCTCAGGGTTCACGTTCAAAACATGCGAATTTAATCCTGTAACAACTTGTACTTGTTGGTCTTAACCCTCTCCTCTACTCTATCCTTGAAACCCACAGAATTAGCCTCACACAATTGTACTTCCCAGAAGCTGTGGGTGTTGATGTATAGGTGCCGCGATCATTTTTGTTGCCAGCAGCTGTATCATATCTGCAAGGGTTATTTTTCCCTCAGGTATGGAGTACTGCTTCTGGTTCTTCGTCTGTATCTTTACCTGTGAGGGTGGGACCAGACGTGTGAGGGTGGGATCAGACGTGTGAGGGTGGGATCAGACGTGTGAGGGTGGGACCAGACGTGTGAGGGTGGGACCAGACGCCTTTCGTCTCGTTAACTTTCCTGGCATCGCCTCTCCTCAGCCCCTTCTGTACAGCGTGATGATGCTGGCTTCTTGTTCCACAGGCGTTATTTTGCGCATGTCTGCTCGTGTCACTGTCACAAGGCTTGGACCCAAGGCACACGTCTGGCTGCTGCTTCCCACTTCCCTTGTGGAGACCGGCCACTCGAAGATTAACCGTTATGTTACCTCCTACTTACCTCAAACCATTAAGCTGTGGTGTGCTGCTCTTCCCTCTTATGTCTTTTCCTCTCCCAATAATCGTAAGAGTCAGGTCTCCAAATACCTGTGGGATCCTGACTGATTTTTACAATCTTTTTTTCCTCTTGCTCCTCCTTTCATTGGAGATGGTCTAGATTAGGACATTTTTGCCCTTGCCACGTTGGTCAGTATGGGTAGAGTGAATGGTCGATTTGCATATGTATAAGTCTGTTGCTTATATTTGAGAAAGTGTGTAGGAGGAGCAGCGTGACTTTAACTGTGGTAAGAGGATATCTGGACTACGTGTTTGTCTTGAAGAATTTGTGAGAAATACTTGGAGAAAGAGGAATTTCAATGTGGCATTTATGGACCTGTAGAAAGCGTATGATGGGATTGACAGAGATGCCATGTAGAAGGTGCTACATGGTGCGGGAGGAAACCTACTAAATGCATTGGTGTTTTTATGGAAGAGTAAGGCATGTGAGCGAGTAGGGAGAGGACTGTATGGTTCCAGGTGAAGCGGAGCTGCTTCAGGGGTGTGTGATGTCACCATGGGTGTTTGATATATTCCAGGGCGAGGTGGAGAGAGGCAAATGTGGTTTTGAATCGAAGCGAGGGTCGAGCTGTTTGCTGTTTGCAGATGACACGCATTTGATAGCACTCTCAATAGAGAAAATGGAGAAGCTAGTGTTTGAGTTTGGTAGAGATTATGAAGGAAGGACATTAAGAGTGTATGTGAACGAATGCGATGTAAGGAAGTGTAGCAAGAGAGTGAGACCAAAAGTTTGAGTTTAGTTGGTTGGAACCTGAAGGAAGTGGAGTCCCCGAGTTAGCTGGGAGTAACATTGAAGCTGATAAAACTTTTGGAGTGAAAGAGTGTCATGAGGTGGGAGAGGAGGATAAGTTTGAAGCTTTAGTAGTCCTGATATTGTATGAATGAGTCTTGGGCCTTGAATGCATAAGAAATTAAGTTGGTGGACGTGTTGGAAATTTAAGTGCGTGAGGACATGTAGTGTGAGGTGAGTTGATGATATAAGGAATGACTGTGCAAGGGTTAGGTGTTTGTCCCTCTTCATATAACTTTTCTTCATTTATTAGTCAGGTCTACGATTTATTTTTTTTTGTTAGCTGAGACGGCACGGGCAACTGAGGCCCTAATCAAGGCCATCCCATTAATGCTATATATATATATATATATATATATATATATATATATATATATATATATATATATATATATATATATATATACGAACAAAGTGCATAGGAACACGCACCTTCATAGAACATACAAACCTCCAACAGCCAGGATATATATATATATATATATATATATATATATATATATATATATATATATATATATATATATATACCCTAGCCTGAGCCAGGTACCCATTTTATCGACTGTAGACCGACTGCCGCAGCCAGGATTCGAACCTATGCGTACGACCCTGGGCTACCCGTGAATGCGTCACGGTCAGGAACTCTAACGCTCCACCGCGGGAACAATCTTTTTCTCGTACTTTTTCGTACGTCCTACCTGGCCTTGATTGAGGCATGTTTACCTGTACCGTGCTATGAAAAAAAAAATAAAGGAGAGTCTGTTTAAAGACAACTGGACGTGGGTTTGCTGAATTGGTTTGGTTATATGGAGAAGATGAGTGAAGGAAGGGCTGACTGAGAGGATCTACGTGTCAGAAATAGAGGGAGCAAGGGGGAGGGAGAGACCCGAGAAGATATGAAAGGACATAGTGAGGAAGGCCGTGGGACATTGTGGCCTGAACATTCAGAAGGGAGAGAGGGGCGGCTACACGGGATAGAATGAATTGAAATGACGAGGTGTATGGGGAGCGACGTACTAGTACGTCAGTGGACTGAACTAGGAAATATGAAGCGATCAAATTTACCTTAGAGTAGCGGGAAGGGCTTGTGGGGTGGATGTGTGCCCATGAGTCGGTTGTTCGTGTGTTCCTGGCGCTACCTGGCTAAAGCTGCAGAAAAAGCGTTAGTCTTAAACGCGTACAACCTTCAGTACCGCGGTTAAGAGTGGCCTCAGAACATTGTTTACAGGTGTAGAGAAATGTGTTGGGGAAGCCATGTTATTAACCTCATACAGGAGGAGTCTAACGATACCGTGCAAATGAAGTATTTTATTTAGTGTTGATTTTTACATTTTACTGTGAAGCTGAGTCTTGTGACAGTCATAGATGAATCAGGAGTGGACAGACTTGGCATCTTGTTGCTCGTAGAGCTGTGCTAGCCAGGCCCCTGGTGGTAGGTGGCGCCACCTCCCTGTCCCTCTCACACACAATAACGATAACAATGATAATTTATTATTCTAATTATTATTGTTTATTTCTATTATTATTATTATTTTTAGTAGTAGTAGTAGTAGTAATAGTAGTAGTTGTAGTAGTAGTAGTAGTAGTAATACTAGCAGTAGCAGTTGTAATGCTTTAGAGAATAAAGTCAAACAAAAGGCCAAAATTATAGAGAAATCACACACACACACACACACACACACACACACAGCGCAGAGAGTGGGCTGTGATAATGTGGGGGTAGCGGGTGTTAAACAAAGTATTTACAGAAACACTTGGGAGGCAGTCACTTGGCTCTTGATGAAGTTCACAGTGGTGGGGGAGGATGAGGCTGCTCTCTTAGCGGTCACAGTGAGGTGGGATGGGGCTGTCGTGTCGACCTCTTTACCCCTCACGTTACCCTACCACAGTTTCCCTCACCCTCTTTCATACATAGCGTTGTTTGAGGCATGTAAGTCTTATTTGGTTATTGACAGCCGTGTTATCTAGAAAGCAGCAGAGATATATTGGTTGTAAAATAAATCGACAGTACAGTTAATTGCACAGCATGTGTTGGTATATAGCATTGTTTACGGTAGAAGTGAGCGACAATGTATGATCAAGTGGTGGTTTCTGCACCAGAGAGCTACGTACGTTAGAGGTATGTGATTACACGTGATGACTGGTTTGTGTTCAAGGAGGATTTTACACTCAGGTTGCCCAGCAGTTGCGTACAGAGCTCCCACACAAATTGCAGTGGTTCCTATCCTAGCTTGAAGGTAATATATTCATAATATATTTATACATATATATATATATATATATATATATATATATATATATATATATATGTGTGTGTGTGTGTGTGTGTGTGTATGTGCGTATGTATATATGGATGACATGGTGTTATCCTGGTTGGTTGGTTGTATGGTGTTAAGGCTTATCAGCTGCCAGGGTTCATCGAGGTCGTCAGGGTCGCGCTACATCCACCAACCGATAATTTTTTCCGAGCATATTTAGCTGTTTAAGATGACTTAAAAATCACACTCTTCTATACTGTATTAGCAGAATATCCTTGGTTTCCTACCTGTTTAAAGTGATATATATATATATATATATATATATATATATATATATATATATATATATATATATATATATATATATAAGTTCCCAAGTGCACTTTCGTGTAATAATCACATCATCAGGGGAGACACAAGAGAGAAATATAAGTCAGTTGATATACATCGAAGAGACGAAGCTAGGACGCCATTTGGTAAACATGTGATTGTCGACAATCACGTGTTTACCAAATGGCGTCCTAGCTTCGTCTCTTCGATGTATATCAACTGTCTTATATTTCTCTTGTCTCCCCTGATGATGTGATTATTACACGAAAGTGCACTTGGGAAATTAACGTGTTTCGTTTTCCCCTTGGACTCATAGGAATATCTTGATCACTCGCAAAATTGTGATCCTTTCCAACATATATATATATATATATATATATATATATATATATATATATATATATATATATATATATATATATATATATGCGGCGAGTTTGTTGTGTACTCCATGCTTTTTATATTTGTTCGCCATTTCCCGCGTAAATTAGATTGCTGCAGGAACAAAGGCATGACCTCATTTGCTCACATCCATTCACTGGCTCATATATATATATATATATATATATATATATATATATATATATTTCTTTTTCTTTCAAACTATTCGCCATTTCCCGCATTAGCGAGGTAGCGTTCAGAACAGAGGACTGGGCCTTTGAGGGAATACCCTCACCTGGCCCAATTCTCTGTTCCTTCTTTTGGAAAATTAAAAAAAAACGAGAGGGGAGGATTTCCAGCCCCCCGCTCCCTCCCCTTTTAGTCGCCTTCTACGACACGCAGGGAATACGTGGGAAGTATTCTTTCTCCCCTATCCCCTAAATATATATATATTTAAACTATTCGCCATTTCCTGCGTTAGCGAGGTAGCGTTAAGAACAGAGGACTGGGCCTTTGAGGGAATATCCTCACCTGGCCCCCTTCTCTGTTCCATTTTTTTTTAGAAAATTAAAAAAAAAAAAACGAGAAGGGAGGATTTTCAGCCCCCCCCCCCCCCCGCGGGAAATGGCGAATAGTTTGAAAGAAAAAAAAAGAGGTATCATGATGTATTGGCCTTGGGAAGGCGTGTTGAGGTGGTGAGTATAGCTATGGCAGTGGCTGTGGTAGCGGGGTGTTGCCAGTGGCCTTTGTCTGTCAGTTGTATGAAATCAACCGTCCAAAATAAATGGGAGGGCGTGCGGTGCGGTTGTACTGGAACCATTGTTTACTCTTGGATACGCTACTCCTAGTTTAAACGCGATGTCGGTATGCGCCTGCGATTCTCGTCGTGTTGCCTTGAAATGTCAGCTCTCTGTATTACTTGGCGTTTTGATGCGCTTGTCGCTGTCTCTGCGGTATGTGACGAACCAACCACAAAGCGCGAGGGTATTCTCCGCACCAACGATGGCAAAGCGGCAAGCTGGTGCGTGCCGGGCGACGTGTTTCGTAGGATTACCAGGGCGTGTGCCACGAGCCGACGCCCGCATAGCTGTATGGTGCGGTAGGATCTCCAGCACGACCGAGTTAAAAGGATGGACACGGCGCATCACAAGCCGTGCGTGTCATTGTGTTCACTTGGTTTGGTAGAGTTTCCTTCTGCAGCTCCGTCGGCGAGGTTCTCCAGCGACGGGCGAGCTGCACCATGGTGTACCTCAGGGCGTGGAAGACTTCCAGGTAAACATGACCCCGGTGGAGAGGGTGGGAGGTCGTTTAGACCTTGCAGCTCTGCTTCGGGTGATGACATTTCTCCGTCCCCGGTCAGGTATCTTGCGCTGGTGTTGGCGGCAGAGGCGGGTTGTGTGTGGGGTGTCGGGTTGTGGGCAGGGTCTTGTACCCGTCAGCTGACGGCTTTTCCAGTCATTGTCACCCCTCCCCCTCCCCCAACACACACGCACACACACACACACACACACTTCCCAGTCACTGTCATCTTATAACAAAGTGAATAACGGATGATAGTTTTCTTATCAAAAGTATCTTACTTTAGATTCAACTCTTTTATTATTGTAGTCGAGTAAAAATGTTTTATTTGTTGTTATACATGGATGAAGGGCGTATGACAAGGGAGTACATGTGTACAGGTTGCAGGTCCGTGACGAGGATATATTTTTAAGCACTGTGGGTTAAGGCAAGCATAGAGCGTACAGCGGGTATGACATGGGAGGATAACAGGTGGACCCAAAAATCATGATACAGTTTCAACCTTAACCTGCACATTCCTGCAGGCGTCTTCGGGGGATTGTAATGTTCACCAGCCTCAGAGACTTGGTCCAGCACGCTGGCTGCTGGAATGAACTTGTTACATGTTCTGCCACTTGGCTGTTCTGATACACCAAGGAGGAAGCTGACCCATGATCTTCCCCATGATGTTCTGTTGACATGTAATAATCTACAAGGCACGAGTCCCCGGCTTTCTTTACTTGCCTTATATTTCATACTTCATCACAAGTCTCCAGTGATTTTGATAAGCACGTCCTCTCCAGTCTCATTCCAACAAGGAAGCATATATACGTTGGTTACCCGTTAGGCTATCCAAATATTTACCACACGTATAATTATAATGTATCCTCGTGTATGGGTTTCAGTAAGTATATAGTTTGAAAGCTTGTAATTTGTCCTTGTACTTCGACGCAATCAGTGTGGGCGGTGAAAGATTTTAAACGTATTAACTGATGAGATTTTTTATTTTCTGCTGTGTATAGAGTGAGGGTGAGCGCTCAGCAGAACACCAGCGGGGGCGGACGGATGAAATGTTTTGAATGGTGTCTTCGTTGTTTTACTTCGCCTGTTTGGCATATGCTTCATGCACAGCATATCATCATCTCCACAGCTGTGAGAGTTTAGCTTTATTGTGTCCTCGGGTTGTGTTAATTCACAATTACTGCTAAAACTTGGACGCAACTTTCATGTTGTGATGGATTATGAATGATAGGAACAGCAGGGCGGTTAGTGTACTTGCTGAAACTTAAGAGCAGAGGTTTTAGCAGTGGAGACCTCTGTCATCTGGTTTTACTATACTGGGAGGGAATGCTGTTGCGTACAATGAAATGAATATATTCCTACGTAATTGAGCTAGAGAAAATGTTCCATAAAATCAACTCCCTTTGTAGATACTATTTCTTATTATATCTTCCTTTGAGGGAAAAATATCCAACATTTTTTTCTTGACGTTTTCATCAGTCAGGACTTTTCACCAGAAACTATTGAAGACGTAAGGTTACATGTAAGGGTCAGTTAAAGATGTGCCTTGACCTGAGCCTTAAAATGTCAGGTCAAAGGCCATTGGTGTTGTGGAAGCTATGAGGATGGGGTGAAGGATGGCTTTTGACCAGACCTGTATGGGTGTGGTGAAGTGAGGGAACTCTGTCCCAAATCTCGGCAAGACCCAGGCTGAGGCAAGACACGGGAGTGAATCAAGACCACGGGCGAGACGCGGTGACACGGTGAAGTGAAACACTGAGAACAATCATGGGATCGTCTCAAATATGATGACTTTGAGAGTGGTATGTGGAAGTAGGGTTTGTGCGGGAGTGTGTGAAAGTGATGTGTGTAAGTAGGGTTTGTCTGAAAGTGATGTGTGTAAGTAGGGTTTGTGTGAAAGTGATGTGTATAAGCAGGGTTTGTGCGGAAGTGTGTGTGTAATAGGGTTTGTGCGGAAGTGTGAAAGTGATGTGTGTAAGTAGGGTTTCTGCGGAAGTGTGTGAAAGTGATGTGTGTAAGTAGGGTTTGTGCGGAAGTGTGTGAAAGTGATGTGTGTAAGTAGGGTTTGTGTGAAGTGTTAAGATCGTGTATAGATAATACGGGAATTATGAGTTCTAATGTGGAATTCTGGGTGGGTTGTATTTTACTAATGGCAAGTGTGGAATGTTGATTGTGAATACGTCTGGGTAGCAGTAGTGTGAGTATGAGTTTCAGTATTACCTTCTCGTTCATAACAAAAGAAAGTTAGCTCAAAATTGAACATAAAGATACGAAGATCATCTGTCACAAGGCGATAGATTGCCTACGAGAGGCGTACATCTCGACCACACGCTCTCCCTACACCTCTCCAGCCAGTAATGCCTCCTGTCCTCTCACTGAAAACGATTTATCCTACAGGGATTTGACGAGTCCGACACACTTTGAATGACACAACGTGTAGTCTCCAGTATGTGTACTGCTCCATTTCCCGTCATCAGTGCTCTCTTCATAACCAGAGCCTGCTGCTGCACCTGGCGTTTCTCCACTAATTTCCTTACCGGGTCGGATCGTAATTCACTCTAACTTCTTCCGTATTTTTCAAGATTGGAGACGGAATGAACCTGTCATCATATCGGAACTTACTTCTCACTTTTTATGAGAAGGAGATGGACCATTATTCTCTGACTTGTCATCATACCCATCGCCTGACCTACTCTCCTCACTTCCCTGAAAATTCAAACTTTCTTCGTCGGAATCGGAACCATAAGACGAATCATTGCCATTCTCCGACGAAGTTGGACCGGCAGATTTCAGAATCTTGGTCTGGAAATACATTGTACTGATATGTATGGTTTCCACTGACTGTCGAAAAGTCGCACACTTGTAACGTCCTCAGAGCAAGATTCACCATAAAATTCTTCTGAGGAAAGCATTTGACTCATATCTTCATCACGGGCGACGTCATTTGTTTCTAAGTCATCCCTCACCACTGGGGCGTGCAGAAATCCGTTCTCAAATATATATTTATTGATTTTCTGATTGAAAGTTTTGCATTTACTAGAAAAGCCAGAGTCTACGGATTTCTGATTCGAATTATCAAGTTTCCCGGCAGTCAGTTCCGTAAGCATTCTCACTTTAGCCTTTTACATATCCTTAGCTGATGTTCCTCCTTTTCATTTTCGTTAATGACTTATCTCCAACGTTTTGGGAAATTATTGTAACTTATTGACGTGCCATTTATCACGCCTTCCCTTTTAGTAAAGAATCTCCCTCGCCACCTCACTCCAACTTTCTTTTCCTAAATGCAGCAGACATGATTGGGATTTCTTCCAGGGTCACCTTTTTATTTATTGTGTATATGATACGACAGAGACTGAGTGGGAACGAATGTGGCCTTTTTTGCCTGTTTTCGTGGCGCTACCTCGCCGAAGTGGGGGTCAGCGACAGGAATGGATGAAGGCAAGTATGAATACATACATGTGTATATGTATGTATACGTTGTGTATATGTATGTATATGTACGTGTTTGTGCATTTTTTGTATATATATATATATATATATATATATATATATATATATATATATATATATATATATATATATATTAATGGGAACTTCAGTGAAGGGCGCAAATTGGGAGGTGATAACAAGTAGTGGTGATGTGAGAAGGAGATGGAGTGAGTATTTTGAAGGTTTGTTGAATATGTTTGATGATAGAGTGGCAGATATAGGGTGCTTTGGTCGAGGTGGTGTGCAAAGTGAGAGGGTTAGGGAAAATGATTTGGTAAACAGAGAAGAGGTAGTAGAAGCTTTGCGGAAGATGAAAGCAGGCAAGGCAGCAGGTTTGGATGGTATTGCAGTGGAATTTATTAAAAAAGGGGGTGACTGTATTATTGACTGGTTGGTAAGGTTATTTAATGCATGTATGACTCATGGTGAGGTGCCTGAGGATTGGCGGAATGCGTGCATAGTGCCATTGTACAAAGGCAAAGGGGATAAGAGTGAGTGCTCAAATTACAGAGGTATAAGTTTATTGAGTATTCCTGGTAAATTATATGGGAGGGTATTGATTGAGAGGGTGAAGGCATGTACAGAGCATCAGATTGGGGAAGAGCAGTGTGGTTTCAAAAGTGGTAGAGGATGTGTGGATCAGGTGTTTGCTTTGAAGAATGTGTGTGAGAAATACATAGAAAAGCAAATGGATTTGTATGTAGCATTTATGGATGTGGAGAAGGCATATGATAGAGTTGATAGAGATGCTCTGTAGAAGGTATTAAGAATATATGGTGTGGGAGGCAAGTTGTTAGAAGCAGTGAAAAGTTTTTATCGAGGATGCAAGGCATGTGTACGTGTAGGAAGAGAGGAAAGTGATTGGTTCTCAGTGAATGTAGGTTTGCGGCAGGGGTGTGTGATGTCTCCATGGTTGTTTAATTTGTTTATGGATGGGGTTGTTAGGGAGGTGAATGCAAGAGTTTTGGAAAGAGGGGCAAGTATGAAGTCTGTTGTGGATGAGAGAGCTTGGGAAGTGAGTCAGTTGTTGTTCGCTGATGATACAGCGCTGGTGGCTGATTCATGTGAGAAACTGCAGAAGCTGGTGACTGAGTTTGGTAAAGTGTGTGAAAGAAGAAAGTTAAGAGTAAATGTGAATAAGAGCAAGGTAATTAGGTACAGTAGGGTTGAGGGTCAAGTCAATTGGGAGGTGAGTTTGAATGGAGAAAAACTGGAGGAAGTAAAGTGTTTTAGATATCTGGGAGTGGATCTGTCAGCGGATGGAACCATGGAAGCGGAAGTGGATCATAGGGTGGGGGAGGGGGCGAAAATCCTGGGAGCCTTGAAGAATGTGTGGAAGTCGAGAACATTATCTCGGAAAGCAAAAATGGGTATGTTTGAAGGAATAGTGGTTCCAACAATGTTGTATGGTTGCGAGGCGTGGGCTATGGATAGAGTTGTGCGCAGGAGGATGGATGTGCTGGAAATGAGATGTTTGAGGACAATGTGTGGTGTGAGGTGGTTTGATCGAGTAAGTAACGTAAGGGTAAGAGCGATGTGTGGAAATAAAAAGAGCGTGGTTGAGAGAGCAGAAGAGGGTGTTTTAAAATGGTTTGGGCACATGGAGAGAATGAGTGAGGAAAGATTGACCAAGAGGATATATGTGTCGGAGGTGGAGGGAACGAGGAGAAGTGGGAGACCAAATTGGAGGTGGAAAGATGGAGTGAAAAAGATTTTGTGTGATCGGGGCCTGAACATGCAGGAGGGTGAAAGGAGGGCACGGAATAGAGTGAATTGGATCGATGTGGTATACCGGGGTTGACGTGCTGTCAGTGGATTGAATCAGGGCATGTAAAGCGTCTGGGGTAAACCATGGAAAGCTGTGTAGGTATGTATATTTGCGTGTGTGGACGTATGTATATACATGTGTATGGGGGTGGGTTGGGGCATTTCTTTCGTCTGTTTCTTTGCGCTACCTCGCAAATGCGGGAGACAGCGACAAAAAAAATATATATATATATATGTTTATATGAGTGGGTGGGCCATTAGTCTGTTTCCTGGCGCTACCTCGCTGATAGGGGAAACAGCGATTATGTAAATAATAAAAACAAAGATTATGATAAGAGTATCAAAGTTTAGACGTAATGGTAGAGTTGTTCGTGGCGTGATCCACGATGCTGCCGGGTACATGAATCAGAAAAGTAGTACTGTTGTGTTTACGCTTGTTATGTTGGAGAGTCATACGTCCAGCGTCCTAATTTGCTGGTTATTCAGTCGGCGTTCACTAATCGCATATATGCTCACTGAAGTAAAAGTCTTTCGCGACGTGTTTGGACAGCATCGTGTTCCTTCGTGATTGGCTTCAAGGATCTTGTTATAAAAACAGACCAGCTGTAATGTATGTACATTGGTCAATCTCTCTCTCTCTCTCTCTCTCTCTCTCTCTCTCTCTCTCTCTCTCTCTCTAGCTCGCTCGCTCGTCCTTGTCACTTTGAAGGTTCTCATCTTTCGTGTGATCTTTTGTGAGGTGTACGATACCGATCTTGTACATTCGTGTGTAATTTCTTTTGTGTTCATAGCATGCTGTGCTTTTCTTGTGGGAAAGCATTAAAGTCGATCTAGTTTTGCTGTAGGTGTGTATACTCTTGTCTGACATGCTAAAATGTCTCTGCCACTTCATTACTCTCTGTTCTAGAAACACACATTAACCAACTGTTGTCTTCATTAACATGCTGGTGTTGGTTGCGTTTTGAAAGATTAGGGTCATCTGTGATGTGTGCTGGAACCATTATGGTAAACTTTTTTATTTGTATGTGGAAGAGTCGCTGTACCTGGCAGTATTGTGTGCTACCATCACCAATCCATCCATGTAAAGATAACCTCAATGATGTTGTTGTTTATTGAGAACGTCTTAATCATCTGTGTTGTCTGGAAAAAAAAAATTAATCTTTCCCGTCGTACTGATTGCTTTGCACACCTTAATTCACCTGTCAGCGAAACTGTTTTATTTAAATATGTACCAAAGCTTTTTTTTTTTGCGTGGTATGTTGTTAAACACTTGAAAACAGCGTTTTTAGCCGTTATGTGTTAAATACATTATATACTGGTCCTGTATCATAAGCTCATAACACCAGACGTGTGTCGTAAGTTCACGGCATTATGGCTGTGTCGTAAGTTGAAAACATCACACCGTGTTCATATCTTCACAGTGTCACAACTGTTTCATAAGCTAAAGATATTGCATCTATGTGCATAACCTTGTTCCTGTGCTGTATATTCATAACATTACACATCAAGTACATACACGTTTCAAGTACAACGTGCAACGTGGTGTGTGATGCTCAAGACATAGATATGTAAATGTCTTATGTCATTATTCGAGTGTGTCGTGAGGTGTGTGATGCTCAAGACATAGATATGTAAATGTCTTATGTCATTATTCGAGTGTGTCATGAATTCATAATCCCCTACTGAGGCAGGGAACAAGCTTGTGTCATACGCTCCTCACGCCGTCCTCGGTGTGTGATTGGCTGATGATTTGATCCTTAGGTGTAGAGGGTAATGTCGTACACCTTTAGCATCATCTGTAGGTGCGATTGGCTGGTAATATAATTTGTATGTGTTGATTGAGCTGTGTGAGGTGCAGGGTGAGCTGTGTGAGATGCAGGGTGAGCTGTGTGAGGTGCAGGGTGAGCTGTGTGAGGTGCAGGGTCAGCTATGTAAGGTGTAGGGTGAGCTGTGTGAGGTGCAGGGTGAGCTGTGTGAGGTGCAGGGTGAGCTGTGTGAGGTATAGGGTAAGCTTGGATGAGGTTAGGTTGACGTGCGTCACCGGAGAAGGTTTGCTGTGTGGTTGAGGGGCGGGAGCCGGGTATCCGTGATGGTTCGTGTTGCTGTGGGTGGGGTTGGTTTGGCTCAGGTCAGGGAGGCCATCTTGTCGTGGCTGATCGCCGGCTGTCATTATTGTGAAGATTTTCGTCAAGTGAGTATCATAAAGAATTTTCGATATGCCTTCTGACTTTTCGTAACTGACGAAATACTTCTAATACTTCAACCGTATTGATGATACCCATCGTGGATATGTTTCCCTTTTCCCATGGAGCATCTCTAGCTGCGGAAAGTTTGGCACACGTAGTCTATGGCAAACCAACATTAATGACTGAGCGTGTAAGTAAGACTTGCTGTTTTCCCCGGAGATAAAGCACAAGTCTGGTCTTCCAGCCATTCCAGTATCTAAAGACGATGCCGAAGACCAAGAGTAGGGTATAATACCTTTTTCAAGTGTTGGTTTGCGATGTATTTAGCATAAGTGTGAAAGAAAATAAGAGGGGCGTTTCTTTATGCTTCGGAAGTTCTGCATATTTCAAATTCTTATGACTTCGATGTTTAGATTTCCTCAGCCATTGGATATTTCCCCACCCTAACGTCCTTCTGAGATTATAAAGTCATTTTAAGTTTTCAGCTACAACGACATTCTGTCGATTCTAATTAAACGTTTGAAGTAGATCAGTCTTTGACGAAGATATGTTAGTGTCGTGTTTCATGGCGACGTGCGGGCGCGGGCGGTAAGCCCCGGGCAAGCAAACAGGTTCCTTTATGTCGTCACCAGTTCTTGGCAGAGTTGGCTTTCTACCTGGCGAGTGCGGCTTTGTTGATGTTGATTTGTTCGTTTTACGTTGTCACAGCCTGGCACTTCCCGTGACACAAGGGCCGCACACTCTTTTTTGGTTTTTGTCTAATTAAGGCCTTCCTGAGGATAGATCTCTGCTGGTTATACTGCAGTCATGCAAGCCTCGCCCTAACCCAGGAGTATTCTCCTCTTCGTGTGATGGATCTCCACAGTGTGTTTTATCACGTCTTCGTTCTGTTTTCACGTCATGGCTGTTTATTCTTGTTATCCAACAGGTTTTCTGTCCCGTGTTGTATATCAAGCATTCGTTTCTTGTATCAACATTCACTTTTCCTGTAACCTGATAAGCCAGCCTTCACTTCTGGTGAGACCCACACACACACACACACACAGGGGCTTGAGGCCACTCATGTTATATGTGGGACATTCATATGCACGAAGATTATCCATGTCCCATGCCTTTTACTTAAGTGTCCACGGCGGTTGCAGTATTATAGTCTATATTTTTTTTTTCTAAGCGTTCTAATATTAGTACACTAGAGTAAAGCGCAGTGTTCCCTGGGATTACCGGGTATCCATTCTTGTTCACGCACGGGCGTTCATTCACCTTGTTATATCACACGTTTCTTTTTCTTCTTCTTCTTTACCCACTGTGTCACGGGCTTTCGTTTTCTTGTTATGTCAAGGGCGTTCACCTGTGTTGTAACGCTTTCGTCTATTCCTGTTATGGGGGAGTTAGCTTTCCATATTTTATATCTTAAGGCGGTCATGTCTGCTGGCTGGGGTATGAGGAGTATGTTGGTGGTGATGGCGAGTTACGGTCGTGTTGGCTGGAGGGATGGGGGACTGTGTGTGTGTGTGTGTTGGAGAGGAGAGGCCAGCCGCGGCTGGCCTTCACCTTGGCTGGTAGGGTGGGTGGCTGGCTGCTTCGCCTCGCTTCGCCTCCCCTCCCCCATGCGCTCACAACAACCCTGGCTCCGAGCTGGTTCTACCACGTTGCGGCAGGGGCAAAGGTTAATGAATTTATATGAACCGCCTCGATTGTTAGGCTCGTTTTTGTTTTTGTCCTTATAATTTGGTGTTGCCCTTTGGATATCGCTGTACGTTATCCACCGAGCGAGTGTGAGCATTCCCGCGTTTTCTGTTGATAGTGATGCTTAGTTGATGTTCGTGTACTAGTGTATTTCTTAAGTGTTTAGTGTATTTCTTAAGTGTATTACTCTCTGTGGAACATAAGCTCGTGATGTTGCTGGCATGTTTTGAGGGTAGACAAATATACTGTAGCCCAGGAGAGAAGCGGTAAAGAAAAAAGAAAGAAATATCGAGAACTCGACATGACATTTGAAGTTGTTCATGTGTTCGTGAATGGCAAAGTTTAGTATTACCTCAGTAATATTCAGTCTTGCAAAGATTAGCTTCGAAATTGTAGGCTTGACTTGATTATATTATGAATAATGACGTAATTGCTCAAAAGTAACAAGATCTTTTACTTTATTGTGAAGTTTATTATTCAAGGATTTTTAATGTGATACGTGATATGAGATTAGTTAGCTTGCCTAAATGTAATGAATGTGATATATATAATGAGTCTGATCGAACACGTAGTTGTGACACTCATTTGTGTTGGAGGAACTGACATCCGTTGATATGAAACCCCGAGGAATCTTGCTATATGGGAGTCATGCTTTGTATGTCAAGGAAATACATAATTTGTCGGGTACCTGAGCGTAACATGGTGAGTTGTGCACGTGAAGTTGTGTTGGGGGGGGATCGTTCTTCGTCCCAACCACATCTCTTTATGGCGTACACTGCACATCTGCACGCAAGCACCTGAAAATATTGGTTTACTCCCCGCAATAATTGACCATATTCTTGGGTTTCGCAGAGTGCGTTAGGCTGTTTACTTCCATCGCCCATAGGTTGCACTGTGTTCTTTTGAAAAGGGGCTGTGTTAGAGGCTAGAAACGGTGTTATACAACGCTAAGTGCGTTGCTGTACCATCCTGTTCGTGGTTGTACGACTGGCCCGCTGATTATTCTAGCACCTGTGCCAGTTATGGGAGCTTAGGGGCTGGGGTCAGTCCGGTGGAGATCAGCAGTATTTACTACCATATGATCTCATTAGTGTCTGCTCTAGGGCTTCATGCTCCCGGCTTCCCCCTGGGCTTCTTTGAATTAACTCTTTGCTGACCTCGGATGTAGAGGGGGTTTGCGTCAACAAAACCTCTTTTTTTACTTTTACTATATATATATATATATATATATATATATATATATATATATATATATATATATATATATATATATATATATATATATATTCCTATGAGTCCACGGGGAAAATGAAACACGAAAAGTTCCCAAGTGCACTTTCGTGCAATAATCACATCATCAGGGGAGACACAAGAGAGAAATATATATATATATATATATATATATATATATATATATATATATATATATATATATATATATATATATATATATAAAGGTGCAAGAGGTGAAAAAAAGGGCAAATGAGAGTTGGGGTGAGAGAGTATCATTAGATTTTAGGGAGAATAAAAAGATGTTCTGGAAGGAGGTAAATAAAGTGCGTAAGACAAGGGAGCAAATGGGAACTTCAGTGAAGGGCGCAAATGGGGAGGTGATAACAAGTAGTGGTGATGTGAGAAGGAGATGGAGTGAGTATTTTGAAGGTTTGTTGAATGTGTTTGATGATAGAGTGGCAGATATAGGGTGTTTTGGTCGAGGTGGTGTGCAAAGTGAGAGGGTTAGGGAAAATGATTTGTTAAACAGAGAAGAGGTAGTAAAAGCTTTGCGGAAGATGAAAGCCGGCAAGGCAGTAGGTTTGGATGGTATTGCAGTGGAATTTATTAAAAAAGGGGATGACTGTATTGTTGACTGGTTGGTAAGGTTATTTAATGTATGTATGACTCATTGTGAGGTGCCTGAGGATTGGCGGAATGCGTGCATAGTGCCATTGTACAAAGGCAAAGGGGATAAGAGTGAGTGCTCGAATTACAGAGGTATAAGTTTGTTGAGTATTCCTGGTAAATTATATGGGAGGGTATTGATTGAGAGGGTGAAGGCATGTACAGAGCATCAGATTGGGGAAGAGCAGTGTGGTTTCAGAAGTGGTAGAGGATGTGTGGATCAGGTGTTTGCTTTGAAGAATGTATGTGAGAAATACTTAGAAAAGCAAATGGATTTGTATGTAGCATTTATGATCTGGAGAAGGCATATGATAGAGTTGATAGAGATGCTCTGTGGAAGGTATTAAGAATATATGGTGTGGGAGGCAAGTTGTTAGAAGCAGTGAAAAGTTTTTATCGAGGATGCAAGGCATGTGTACGTGTAGGAAGAGAGGAAAGTGATTGGTTCTCAGTGAATGTAGGTTTGCGGCAGGGGTGTGTGATGTCTCCATGGTTGTTTAATTTGTTTATGGATGGGGTTGTTAGGGAGGTGAATGCAAGAGTTTTGGAAAGAGGGGCAAGTATGAAGTCTGTTGGGGATGAGAGAGCTGGGAAGTGAGTCAGTTGTTGTTCGCTGATGATACAGCGCTGGTGGCTGATTCATGTGAGAAACTGCAGAAGCTGGTGACTGAGTTTGGTAAAGTGTGTGAAAGAAGAAAGTTGAGAGTAAATGTGAATAAGAGCAAGGTTATTAGGTATAGTAGGGTTGAGGGTTAAGTCAATTGGGAGGTGAGTTTGAATGGAGAAAAACTGGAGGAAGTGAAGTGTTTTAGATATCTGGGAGTGGATCTGGCAGCGGATGGAACCATGGAAGCGGAAGTGGATCATAGGGTGGGGGAGGGGCCGAAAATTCTGGGAGCCTTGAAGAATGTGTGGAAGTCGAGAACATTATCTCGGAAAGCAAAAATGGGTATGTTTGAAGGAATAGTGGTTCCAACAATGTTGTATGGTTGCGAGGCGTGGGCTATGGATAGAGTTGTGCGCAGGAGGATGGATGTGCTGGAAATGAGATGTTTGAGGACAATGTGTGGTGTGAGGTGGTTTGATCGAGTAAGTAACGTAAGGGTAAGAGAGATGTGTGGAAATAAAAAGAGCGTGGTTGAGAGAGCAGAAGAGGGTGTTTTGAAATGGTTTGGGCACATGGAGAGAATGAGTGAGGAAGGATTGACCAAGAGGATATATGTGTCGGAGGTGGAGGGAACGAGGAGAAGAGGGAGACCAAATTGGAGGTGGAAAGATGGAGTGAAAAAGATTTTGTGTGATCGGGGCCTGAACATGCAGGAGGGTGAAAGGAGGGCAAAGAATAGAGTGAATTGGAGCGATGTGGTATACCGGGGTTGACGTGCTGGCGGTGGATTGAATCAAGGCATGTGAAGCGTCTGGGGTAAACCATGGAAAGCTGTGTAGGTATGTATATTTGCGGGTGTGGACGTATGTATATACATGTGTATGGGGGTGGGTTGGGCCATTTCTTTCGTCTGTTTCCTTGCGCTACCTCGCAAACGCGGGAGACAGCGACAAAGCAAAAAAGAAAAAAAAAAAAAAAATATATATATATATATATATATATATATATATATATATATATATATATATATATATATATATATATATATATATATATATTATTGTGAAAGATCTTTTCTAAAAAGAAAAGAAAAGAATGCGACACATGAATGTTTATGCTTCATTGTAAAACAATGTATTATATTTAACACCCGAGGAACGGTGGAGGGAGGCGAGGCCAGCATCTGGGTACCATAATGTATTCCTTGGTGTTGCCAGGCAGTTTTACCGACCTACTCATTTTTCTTAAAGAAGCAGACCAGTAATTAGTAGACCACGGTGTACTGGTCGTTAGTGAGCACTCGGCAAAGCCTAACGACCAGAATTGTATCTTACCCTTTGTCGTCAGACTTGAAGACCTCCACACACTGATGAGTTAACGTCTCGTATATATTGTTGTTTTGTTTTTAATGCAATCGCCATTCAGCCGGATTTTCTTAATCCGGTGGATGGTTTGGATTGCGATAAAAGCCTTAAGGACTGACACAGTCTTACGGGTGATGACCGTGGTTTATGCACAGGGAGGATAAGAAGCCAGTAACACAATCCAGGCCTGCCTGCTCCTTTGTTGTGGTTGTTAAAACTCGCTGAGCTTTGTGGCGGCTGCTGCTGCGTGGCTGAGTGTGATTATAATCACATACTCGACCCATAACACACGTATAATAATAATTATTCTATGTGTGTTATGGTGGTGGGGGATCGGGGGAGAGTTTTACGCTCATGTTGCCCCGTCTCTCTTAACCTTGTGTGTATATGTACCATATATATTTACTCCTGTATATGTATACATACACACACGCCTTAGCCTTAATCCAGGAGCTCATTTATCGACCAGCCTCAAGGGTTGAAGGCATTTTACTTTACCATTAAACTTCTCGTAATGAAAAATATTTGTATCATATTATTTTAAAAAGGTCATGTGAATTATTAGTCGTACAAAATGTCAGAAGAACTTCAACGCGGTCACTTTTGATGCTTTTTTTGCTTCAGTTCGGCCTATAAACGCTAGAAATAAGTGGGTCGCCTGCCTGCCTCGTTGCTTCTTGGTACACACTCGGCCAGGCCACAATCAACGGTGTTTACCAACCACGTTACTTAAGAGCGCGGAACTGTGTGGGGGACTGCTGGCGGAACAAGAAGCCTCCTTCGAGTATTTGGGAAATGTGAAGATTCCTCCGTAGTAATGGCGGCTGCCTCAACCAGGCTGGGGGAATCTGCGCTCGCCAACGCTGTTCATTTATCACACGTCACTCACTGTGCGACGTTGTTAGCTTCGTGATTTCTTCGTTTCTTGGAAGGCAGCTTGGAAGACCTTGCTGTTGACGCGTTGATGGTGAAGAATGACATTGCAGTTGAAACATCTGGACCCCTTGATATCCGTGGAAACACACCCCCTCCCTCCTTCCCCGCTTTCTCCCATTTTAAGGCGAGGCATTGATGATTAGTTTTCAGTACTACATGATATGTGGAGTACCCGTGCCATGATGTTTCAAGATAGGACGTAAATGTTGATAATTCATGTGCATACGTAGGTTCGTGAGAGTCCAGTACCAGGAACGTGGGCATGTGGGTGGAGATGGGCGGGGTCTCAACAGATCCTCACGCACTGGGGGGACGATGTATACACAACCCAGCCAGACTGTGTGTGTGGGTATACATAACTCTCCTGAGTGTTCTCCGTCTGTTCTTCTTTGAAGTTCGGGGATTGCTGCTGTCGTTATGTGCAAATGTTGCAAAGAGAGGATGGTATTCTTTTGTTTTTATTTATTTACTCACACGCTTATTTAAGGGTGGTGAAAAATTAATTGCATTTATGAACGTAAGTGAATCATGATGGCTTAGCCTTGGTCTGTCATGATAGCGTTGCCTCGTATCCCACTGGTGTTCGTCGATATTTCCTCAAATCATTCAGAATGATTTACGTGTGTAAATAAATTTACGTCCTAATTGAACGATATTAAGGAAAACTCATATCAGGTGTTCATGTGAGTATGTTCTTTCTTTATCTGGACTGAATTTTGAGTGACAGTGGACGAGACCAGACCGCAAGACGAAGATAAAGTGTTTTCAGTCTAATGAAAATTCTGTATGAAACCGCATACGTCGGGGAACTTTTCCGAAACGAACACGCCTTACGATGTTTCTGGAACGGGTTTGGGGTTAGTGGGAGGGATGGGGTGGGAGGAGGAAAGGGGAGGGGAGCACCTCATAGTCTGTGTAGCATTGGCTGTGGTAACATTGCTTGGAATTTTTGTTTAGGCAAGACACTGACGAAATGAGGAATATGGTTCAGTAGTTTTGCCAGTGTGATTAGCTTTCGATCTAGTGGTGCATGGTGGATTTAGTATGTGCAGTCATTCTTGGAATTGTATATGCGTTGTGTGTGTGTGTGTGTGTGCAATGTTTCACTTCCGTGAAGGAGGGAGTGTGTGCGCCATTATTATTCTTGCCTTTATTATGGCCATTTATCCGGTTATGTCTGGGTTTGTGTGAACAGTGAACATTACTGAAAGGTAAACTCTCAGCTCTCAATGATTAGTCTCATGCAAATGGCACATTAACTTGATTTAGAAATAAGAGGGAGGCAAGGTGGTGTCGTCGTCGCTTCCTGCTGCAGAAACTGTGTGACATCATCCTCCAAGACCCGCTGCTTCACCTCAATAAACCTTAGGTTTCACCAGACCAGACCAACTGTACCTTATGTCAGGGATAGGTGGAGGTGATTTCTTAGGGTATTGCCGGGGGTCACGACTGATGAATGATTCGTTCCGCATAAAGTGGCAAATGAGTTGGGCACTCTCCTCCCGTGCCCTGTGGGGCGTTGACGTTGAAGACTTACACAGCGCTTCAATGGCGAGGTCCTGTTCTGACACCTTTTGGTGCACTCTGTAACCCCTTCTTTAGCGCCACCGCCTTCAGGTTAGGTTAGGTGTGCTCAATTCGCCGCCTTTTTCTTTTTTTTATGGCGAAAATCGTGTCTTCCAGAGTGGCGGCCTTAGGGAAACAAATGGCTTATGTAAGTTTCGTGTGCTGGATAAAGTTTGATGACATTTACAGGTTAGAGGTAAGCTGGAAGTCGGTGTAATTCTCTGGTGGAGCAGGAAACTTCCGATCCCTTGACCCAAGAGGGTACGACCTTTTGGAGGGATGATTGCTTGACCTTTTGGCCTACCTGCCTCGCGAGAGTCAGCTGGTGGACCGTCGTTGTCTGGGGAGGTGGGAAGGAAGGGGGGTGGGTTAGTGTTCGTTCCCCGTATTGGAGTATAGTCATTTTTATGTTTTAGTCCAAAACATTTCCAATAGAAATTACTACTACTCCTACTATTACTACTACTACTACTCCTACTATTATTACTACTTCTACTACTACTACTACTACTATTACTACTACTACTACTACTACTACTACTGCTACTACTACTGCTATTACTTTAATTATTATTATTATTATTATTATTATTATTATTATTATTATTATTATTACTATTATTATTATTATTATTATTATTATTATCATTATTATTATTATTATCATTATTTAACCCCATGACCCTTTATATGGGACTCTTGTAGTTTCAAGTCTTTGCTTCACGTGGGAGCAGGATAAGGTAGGCTCCTATGGGGCGAGCAGGCTTTGGTGGATGACGTTATACTGTTTCCGTTTGCTGATGATGATGCAGCCTCGCCGAAGGTGACTTCTATTTCGGGCTATTACCACCAGCATGTGGTGTCCACTGACACCTTATATATGTGCATGTATTCTTGAGAGTCCACGGGAAAAATGAAACACGATAAGTTCCCAAGTGCACTTTCGTGTAACGATCACATCATCAGGGGAGACACAAGAGAGAAATATAACAGTCAGTTGATATACAACGAAGAGACGTAGCTAGGACGCCATTTGGTAAACAGGCGATTGTCCAAGACAGACAACGAGCGTATCATAAACATTATTTTACAAATTCTATCAACAATGAAATTATCCAATGTTTATAAACCATCACTAATATTAGCATTATAATTCTTTGTGTATTTGATAATAGAAGATTCAGTGATATTTTTCGTGGTAATAGATTCAGGGTTGATATCTGAGATGGCATTATTCCAGTCAATACAATGATCATACTTTTAAACGTGATTAAACAAGGCATTTGATTCTTGTCCCATTCTTATACTATATTTATGTTGCTTAAGTCTAACAGAAAGATCCTTACCAGTCTGCCCAACATAAAACTTATCACAATTTTTACATGGCACTTTCTAGATGCACCCAGGAGAATTTTCTGGTGAATTCCTGATTAAGATATTCTTTATAGTATTATTGTTGCTTAAGGCAACATTTACATTAAAGGATTTAAGCAACTTGGGAAGTAAAGTGAAATTATTTTTAAAAGGGAGAACTAGAAGATTCTCGGTGTCAATGGGAGGTTTGGTCTCAACTCTCTAAAATGATTTCTTTGCTAACTTAAGGGATTTATCAATGAAATATCTAGGGTGCTTTAACTTAGATTAGATAGAATATATCTTCTCAAGCTCATCATCAATATACTCTGGACTGCAAATACGTAATGCCCTAAGGAACATAGATTGAAATGATGATAATTTAACTGTCGAGATGAGTAATAATGGATATATGGGCATACATTGGTAGATTTTCTGTATATGCTAAACTTCAACATGTTTCCTTGCCTATGCAATCTAAAAATGGTAACATACCTTTATTTTCATTTTCTACAATAAATTTGATGCAAGGTACTACATTGTTGAGTAAGGGGAGAAATATTTGTAAATCATTTTATAGAGTTGAGCCCAAACCTCACATTGACACCAAGAATCTTCTAGTTCTCCCTTTTAATAATAATTTCACTTTACTTCCCAAGTTGCTTAAATCCTTTAATGTAAATGTTGCCTTCAGCAACAATAATACTATAAAAAATATCTTAATCAGGAATTCACCGGAAAATTCTCCAGGGTGCATCTATAATGGGTTATGTAGAAATTGTGGTGTTTTATGTTGGGCAGACTGGTAAGGATCTTTCTGCTAGACTTAAGCAACATAGATATAGTATAAGAACGTGACAAGAATCAAATGCGTAGTTTAATCACGTTTAATTGTATGATCATTGTATTGACTGGAGTTATGCCATCTCAGTCATTAACTCTTAACTCTATTACCACGAGAAATATCATTGAATCTTCTATTATTAAATACACAAAGAATTATAATGCTAATATTAGTGGTGGTTTATACAAATTGGATAACTTTATTGTTGATAGAATTTGTAAAATAATAAGTTTATGATACGCTCGTCTGTCTTGGACAATCGCAAGTTTACCAAATGGCGTCCTAGCTTCGTCTCTTCGATGTATATCAACTGACATATTTCTCTCTTGTGTCTCCCCTGATGATGTGATTATTACACGAAAGTGCATTTGGGATCTTATCGTGTTTCATTTTCCCCGTGGACTCATAGGAAATATATATATATATACTTCCCACGTATTCCCTGCGTGTCGTAGAAGGCGACTAAAAGGGAAGGGAGCGAGGGGCTGGAAATCCTCCCCTCTCGTTTTTTTTTTTTTTTCTTTTTTTTAATTTTCCAAAAGAAGGAACAGAGAAGAGGGCCAGGTGAGGATATTCCCTCAAAGGCCCAGTCCTCTGTTCTTAACGCTACCTCGCTATCGCGGGAAATAGCGAATAGTATGAAAAAAAAAAATATATATATATATATATATATATATATATATATGTATATATATGTATATATATATATATATATATATATATATATATATATATATATATATATATATATATATATATCACTTTTAATGCTACTCCTTAACCCTGCAGAAGCCATCACGAACACCACTTCATCAACCATGTGTTAGTATCAACAGATGCAGAAGAGAAACACAACCAGCTGTTGTTGCATTGGATTCTCTTCCTTTCAAATCTCCACACAACTAACCAAACCGGGTTTCCCTACCAGATGACCCCTACGTCAATCAAAATTCTGAGGTTCCTTATTCCGTATTGACTTGAAATTCCTTGTTTTCAAAATCTGCTTTATAGATGTTTGATAACCGCGTACGGTCCTGTGATATATACAAACAATATACTTCTGGAGCTTTGTTTTGTTTATATCAGGTTATAGGTGGAGTACATTATGAAATAAGGACAAACAAATAGAGAGATAACAGTGAAGAAATACATTTTTTCAGCTTTTTTTCCGAGGCATTGTATATATATATATATTTTTTTTTCTTAATACTATTCGCCATTTCCCGCGTTAGCGAGGTAGCGTTAAGAACAGAGGACTGAGCCTTTGAGGGAATATCCTCACTTGGCCCCCTTCTCTGTTCCTTCTTTTGGAAAATTAAAAACGAGAGGGGTAGATTTCCAGCCCCCCGCTCCCTTCCCTTCTAGTCGCCTTCTACGACACGCAGGGAATACGTGAGAAGTATTCTTTCTCCCCTATCCTCGGGGATATATATATATATATATATATATATATATATATACATATATATATATATATATATATATATATATATATATATATATATATATTGTTTTGTTTTGTTTTGTTTGTGTGTGTGTATGTGTGTGTGGGCCTAGTTTAAACCCTACCCAGCGGTATACTTTATATTATGTATTGAAACGTTAACGTACGTCATTCGGGTGTGAGTAGATACGTAAAGTTTTGTCTTGCACATTCATCTTTATTTAACGGGTAATCTTTCCATTTTCTAAGGAAAGAGATTAGTATAGGTGATCATCGATACGGCGGCGATGTACTGACTGTCTTGAGACGCTGTGTGTATGTGTGTGTAACGAATGACGTGTTCGTTGGTTGTTTTGTGGCCGTATATCGACCCTGTAGGTGGTCGATGTTACGTTGTTGGTTTTTGTTAGTTTGTTCCTGATCACCGAAGGTGGGAGGACATTGAGCAATTACTAGGGTTCAGGATGAAGAAAAACTCACCCACCGCTGTGCGTCTGTACTCACTGAACACCAGCTTTCTAGCTCATACTTGATGTAGTGGCCTTGCTCTCTCCTCCTCCTCCTCCTTCTCCCTCCACTGGTGGCTGGACCATCCTGGTACATGTGTCGGTGGTGGCCCTTACGTGCACATGATGGTGGCGGGGGAGGAGGGGTGTGGTGGCATGTGTTCCATGGTTCTATGGCTTGGTGTAGAGGCGAGGCTGGAGGTGGGTGTGATGGGCGAGGGTACCAGGACTTTACAGCGGTGTTAGTGTAGTGGGTGTAGGGGCCGGGCGAGGCTGGGGCATGGTGGAGTATTGTACCATGATTGTACGACTGGGATAGTATGGTGGGCATCGCAGGATGTGGGGCCCCACGCCCGACTCCTACCCCTCACCTCACCTCACCACAGCCTCCTCGTAAGTTCACCAGGTTGGGTTTTACCAAGTGACGCCACCGCACGACTCTGCATTCCGTCTTTCCGCGTATTACCACTTGTGCTGAGGACGTGTTAATGTATGTGAGCATTAGTGCTGCCTGTAGACCAGGATGTTCGAACAGTATGTTTGCAGCGGGGTAGTCTGCATGTGTCCGAACAGACACGTGATACGACAATGAAATATAAAGTTCCTGGATGGGGAGGTGTGAGTACGACGAGAGATGGTGTCCAGGTATCCATTGCAGGGTACGGGCAAGACTCGTAATATCACCAGGGTTTGAGGTGAGATTTTGTGGTGAGTGTTATCGAGACCTAGAGGTAGGTACAGGGCAGTGTGGTGGTGAGGGCGTGTGACGTACTGCAAGATACAACCACACGCTGAGACAACTGGTGGAACATGACCACACGCTGAGACAACTGATGGAACATGTAACACGACCATGGTATGACGGTGCGACATAGAAGCTGGACGTTACGACCCCATGGCACGATGGTTTGGCAGATTGAGCACGACTGTACGACCTTTAACGAGTGACGGCACGACCCTATAGCACGTTGGCATGACTTGAGTACGATGGTGCAACCCCTAGTACGATAGGTTGGCCCTTGAGTATGATGGTACTCCGCTTGGGTCTGAGGAGTAGCTTTTATATTTCCATGAGGAAAATATACAAGGGAACGCGTATGACGAAAACCAGGACAAAAGAAAATGCTAATGTGAAAGATACTCTGCCTTTCATGGACACGTTCAGATAAGATAGATATTGGTGTAATACAATCGGTAGCCAAAAAATAATAATCTAACATACAGGTTTGTTGAATGTGTTTGATGATAGAGTGGCAGATATAGGGTGTTTTGGTCGAGGTGGTGTGCAAAGTGCGAGGGTTAGGGAAAATGAGTTGGTAAACAGAGAAGAGGTAGTAAAAGCTTTGCGGAAGATGAAAGCCGGCAAGGCAGCAGGTTTGGATGGTATTGCAGTGGAATTTATTAAAAAAGGGGGTGACTGTATTGTTGACTGGTTGGTAAGGTTATTTAATGTATGTATGACTCATGGTGAGGTGCCTGAGGATTGGCGGAATGCGTGCATAGTGCCATTGTACAAAGGCAAAGGGGATAAGAGTGAGTGCTCAAATTACAGAGGTATAAGTTTGTTGAGTATTCCTGGCAAATTATATGGGAGGGTATTGATTGAGAGGGTGAAGGCATGTACAGAGCATCAGATTGGGGAAGAGCAGTGTGGTTTCAGAAGTGGTAGAGGATGTGTGGATCAGGTGTTTGCTTTGAAGAATGTATGTGAGAAATACTTAGAAAAGCAAATGGATTTGTATGTAGCATTTATGGATCTGGAGAAGGCATATGATAGAGTTGATAGAGATGCTCTGTGGAAGGTATTAAGAATATATGGTGTGGGAGGCAAGTTGTTAGAAGCAGTGAAAAGTTTTTATCGAGGATGTAAGGCATGTGTACGTGTAGGAAGAGAGGAAAGTGATTGGTTCTCAGTGAATGTAGGTTTGCGGCAGGGGTGTGTGATGTCTCCATGGTTGTTTAATTTGTTTATGGATGGGGTTGTTAGGGAGGTGAATGCAAGAGTTTTGGAAAGAGGGGCAAGTATGAAGTCTGTTGGGGATGAGAGCGCTTGGGAAGTGAGTCAGTTGTTGTTCGCTGATGATACAGCGCTGGTGGCTGATTCATGTGAAAAACTGCAGAAGCTGGTGACTGAGTTTGGTAAAGTGTGTGAAAGAAGAAAGTTAAGAGTAAATGTGAATAAGAGCAAGGTTATTAGGTACAGTAGGGTTGAGGGTCAATTCAATTGGGAGGTGAGTTTGAATGGAGAAAAACTGGAGGAAGTGAAGTGTTTTAGATATCTGGGAGTGGATCTGGCAGCGGATGGAACCATGGAAGCGGAAGTGGATCATAGGGTGGGGGAGGGGGCGAAAATTCTGGGAGCCTTGAAGAATGTGTGGAAGTCGAGAACATTATCTCGGAAAGCAAAAATGGGTATGTTTGAAGGAATAGTGGTTCCAACAATGTTGTATGGTTGCGAGGCGTGGGCTATGGATAGAGTTGTGCGCAGGAGGATGGATGTGCTGGAAATGAGATGTTTGAGGACAATGTGTGGTGTGAGGTGGTTTGATCGAGTAAGTAACGTAAGGGTAAGAGAGATGTGTGGAAATAAAAAGAGCGTGGTTGAGAGAGCAGAAGAGGGTGTTTTGAAATGGTTTGGTCACATGGAGAGAATGAGTGAGGAAAGATTGACCAAGAGGATATATGTGTCGGAGGTGGAGGGAACGAGGAGAAGAGGGAGACCAAATTGGAGGTGGAAAGATGGAGTGAAAAAGATTTTGTGTGATCGGGGCCTGAACATGCAGGGGGGTGAAAGGAGGGCAAAGAATAGAGTGAATTGGAGCGATGTGGTATACCGGGGTTGACGTGCTGTCAGTGGATTGAATCAAGGCATGTGTATGGGGGTGGGTTGGGCCATTTCTTTCGTCTGTTTCCTTGCGCTACCTCGCAAACGCGGGAGACAGCGACAAAGCAAAAAAAAAAAAAAAAACATCAACAATAAATAAAGACAAGGCCATCACGAATGTTCTCCCTCAGAAATATTGGGTTCGCGAACTGCAAAGTCATCAGACTACTGTACATGGCGGTGGGTAGACCACATCTTGAGCACACCAGCCAAGTATGGTGCCTTCATTTGAGGGAAAAAAATTTAAAACCCCTGAGAATGCACAGAGATGAGCACCCAACAAATACCTTGGCTGAATATCAGACAATACGCTTATACGCGAAGAACAGTTGATCTTGAGGAACAACTTGCCATCATCAGTGGTTACCGCAACCAACGTGAATGAGTTGAGGGAGAATCAGGTAGATTTGCAGGACGGTCACCCACGGATAAACAACAGGACATTGTAAAATTGACCGGACAAGTGGTAGTGATGGTTGGTGGTGAAGACGAGGTGACAGGACAAGTGGTAGTGATGGTTGGTGAAGATGAGGTGACGGGACAAGTGGTAGTGATGGTTGGTGAAGATGAGGTGACGGGACAAGTGGTAGTGATGGTTGGTGAAGATGAGGTGACGGGACAAGTGGTAGTGATGGTTGGTGGTGAAGATGAGGTGACGGGACAAGTGGTAGTGATGGTTGGTGGTGAAGACGAGGTGACGGGACAAGTGGTAGTGATGGTTGGTGGTGAAGACGAGGAACTGACAGAAGACGACTCCAGAGGAGACCCACACAGTCATAAGAGGATGTGTGAGTGTGATGGCTCGACCCTTAAAGGTCTGGCCCACATAGCCAAAGGTCGTACGTCGTGTTCAAGACTCCGTACTCGTTCGCTGAAGGTGTTAAGAACGCCAGTGGTCGTCAGAAAATCGTGAGCATGATTTTGATATACGACAATCACAAGTGTTCATTTTGTCGTTCCATTTACACCTGTATAAACGTTTAGTTGCTAAGGATGGGGTTGTGTATGTCGTAACTTTGGGCCACGTTGCTGTCGCACATGTTAGGTTGGTTTTTATTTCGTACCATTCAAAAATATTCTGGCGTTTGGCTCGACTTACGAAGTGGGCGGAAAGGACAGCTATGCATTCTTTTTGATGAGGAGGAAACCAGTATCTTCTGTCAAGTCTGTTGAAAATTAATTCTGTTCTCAAAAATTATTGACCAAAACTATAAATTTTTTAATCATACTTTGCCGCAAAAAAGCGGGAAATTTACTGTGAACCCGTACTGCCTGTGTTGTGGACCATGGCGGTAAAGAGGATGTAATACGTACATCGCAACATAAGGTTGCGGAACTGGGCCACAATGTTGGAGTTAATGTATGTAACAAATTATATATGTGAACTGTTTGCAGTGTATAAATTTAAAGACTTTTCTTTACTAATTTAGTCTCACGGCTGAGACATTTTAGTTACTGAGATGTATTTATAAAGTACTCTCCATTGGGTAAGGCCTGTCCATACGTAGAACGCATAGTAAGAAAATAACTTCAACATTGAAGTTCGGGATGAGAAATGTTCTGTTTTCGGGAAGTCGCGTGGTGGTAGCAGCACGGGGATCTTGTGAAATGACATCACATTACAGACGCGCTGCTCCAGGTCCAGCCAGCGTAATGTTTACATCCGTGGTTGCCGCGTCGGTCGGGTTTGTGGACAAAAGAACATCGGACATCCCATCAAGTCGACGGTCACCACATTTTGTTGTGAAGAAGGTAATGAAGTCACGATTACACACGATGAGCCAACAGCAATTGGCTGCAGGCCAAGCCATGATGATTTCCCTCCCGTACCTTACCATCATCATGACCAGTTCGATTGCAGCAGCTCCGGGCGCGAGTCACGCGACCCCTGGGGTCGGTGCTGTTACGCGGTCACTCGCTGAGTGAGCGCCGCTCCGGTTCCTCACCATATATATTTAGTCTTGTCAGTGCAGAATGTATTTTTTTTTTTTTTCAATTCAGTATCCTTCGGGCAGAAGTATACACTTTTTCTTTCCACTTACAGAGTTAAGGATGCGAGTTGTAATCATGTATTTGCGTTGCAGGGAAACGATATACAAGGCAATGAGGCCACTCTCAAGACAGGGTTCTCTGTGTGTTTAGTGTCCATGTGTTGTACATAGTGAGAGCCTATGTGGTCTTAGAGTTGTCCAGAACACCTGGAGGTGTGACACCAAGTTTCCTTCGTGGTGGTGGATGTGGCGTGACGTTAACGGCCTTTATGACCCTGGCAGTTTATAGGCCTAAAACCCAAACACGCAACTGTGTCTGTTCCTGGAGTAGGTTAGGGGAAGTGGCGGCTTATGGCTCTCAGTGAGAATTGAACATTTTATTTATTGTCGTTAACTGACCTCATTGAAACAAGGAGACGAGTGCAGGTAGGCAGTAGTACAAAACTTTTTCCATCACAGTGAAATGTGTACAGCCAATCATGGAGAAGATAATACGGGCAACAGAGTACAAGGTGTCAGCGCTGGAGGATGGCTAGGCTGTTGGATCTTTGCCCTACCTGGAGTTGTCAGTCATGCGCATTGTAAAGTTTGTGGCCAGAGATCAGGGACCCAGACTGAAATTTATATGGTAGACTGAAAAAGAAAAAAGGAGCCATTTAGGGATAGATCTAAAACAAACCCTTCCAGAAGTGGCACAACACTTTAGTGTTAACAAGATTCTTGAAATCCTAAGATTACATTCACTTTTTGCGTCGTCGATAGGTTTATTATGTAAAAATATTTTAGCGTATGAAATGATTTTTTTTTCAATTTATGTGATGATTATCTGGTCATTGGGGCGTCTGACTAAAACCCTTGGTGACCTCTGTAATCCTTTCGCGCTACCACTCCCAGGATAATCGTGGCTGGCACAATGAACTAGCTGCTGACAGCGGTACAGATCAGACCAGGTGAAGTAGTAGTGGCGGGAGGTAGGTAGTGGTGAGAACCAGGTGCATTAGTGGTGGCAGTGGTGAGAACCAGGTGTAGTAGTAGTGGTGTTACACAGTGGTGAAAATTAGGTGCATTAATGGTGAGGAAATGTGAGGGTAATGGTGATAATGGTGAGGAAATGTGAGGGTAATGGTGGTAGTGGTGAGGAAAAGTGAGGGTAATGGTGGTAGTGGTGAGGAAATGTGAGGGTAATGGTGGTAGTGGTGAGGAAATGTGAGGGTAATGGTGGTAGTGGTGAGGAAAAGTGAGGGTAATGGTGGTAGTGGTGAGGAAAAGTGAGGGTAATGGTTGTAGTGGTGAGGAAATGTGAGGGTAATGGTGGTAGTGGTGAGGAAATGTGAGGGTAATGGTGGTAGTGGCGAGGGTAATGGTGGTAGTGGCGAGGGTAATGGTGGTAGTGGTGTGTTAATTGCGCATGAGGTAAGCATGACGGAACCTCGCTCCCGGAGTCTTGGTTGGTTCCCACACCCGCTTGAACACTTCCACGGTCCAGGATTTGCCTCAAGTTGTCTACCTGGTTAATTAATTAACCATGTGTTTATCAGCGTCGAGCGTTCAGAAATCTAAATTATCCTCATGAATTAGCTACAGTGCAGGCGGAGACTAGACGGTGGCACCTGTGTTACAAAAACTTCGACCGTGCCAGCAAGACGTACGACCCTGGGCGGCCATCTTCACCATAGGGTCGTATCCTTCGTGGTCCAGAGGTTAAATAGGACCAGATATAAATAGGCAGGGACGGTGGGCCAGGTCACCCCGTGACACAGTAGTGATGACGGAGGAGGAGAGGTGGGCAGGGACGGTGGGCCAGCTCACCCCGTGACACAGTAGTGATGACGGAGGAGGAGAGGTGGGCAGGGACGGTGGGCCAGGTCACCCCGTGACACAGTAGGGATGACGGAGGAAGAGAGGTGGGCAGGGACGGTGGGCCAGCTCACCCCGTGACACAGTAGTGATGACGGAGGAGGAGAGGTGGGCAGGGACGGTGGGCCAGGTCACCCTTGACACAGTAGTGATGACGGAGGAGGAGAGATGGGCATGGACGGTGGGCCAGGTCACCCTTGACACAGTAGTGATGACGGAGGAGGAGAGGTGGGCAGGGACGGTGGGCCAGGTCACCCCGTGACACAGTAGTGATGACGGAGGAGGAGAGGTGGGCAGGGACGGTGGGCCAGGTCACCCCGTGACACAGTAGTGATGACGGAGGAGGAGAGGTGGGCAGGGACGGTGGGCCAGCTCACCCCGTGACACAGTAGTGATGACGGAGGAGGAGAGGTGGGCAGGGACGGTGGGCCAGGTCACCCCGTGACACAGTAGTGATGACGGAGGAGAGGTGGGCAGGGACGGTGGGCCAGGTCACCCCGTGACACAGTAGGGATGACGGAGGAAGAGAGGTGGGCAGGGACGGTGGGCCAGCTCACCCCGTGACACAGTAGTGATGACGGAGGAGGAGAGGTGGGCAGGGACGGTGGGCCAGGTCACCCTTGACACAGTAGTGATGACGGAGGAGGAGAGATGGGCATGGACGGTGGGCCAGGTCACCCTTGACACAGTAGTGATGACGGAGGAGGAGAGGTGGGCAGGGACGGTGGGCCAGCTCACCCCGTGACACAGTAGTGATGACGGAGGAGGAGAGGTGGGCAGGGACGGTGGGCCAGGTCACCCTTGACACAGTAGTGATGACGGAGGAGGAGAGGTGGGCAGGGACGGTGGGCCAGCTCCCCTGTAACACAGTAGTGATGACGGAGGAGGAGAGGTGGGCAGGGACGGTGGGCCAGCTCCCCCGTGACACAGTAGTGATGACGGAGGAGGAGAGGTGGGCCAGGTCACCCGTGACACAGCAGTGATGACGGAGGAGGAGAGGTGGGCAGGGACGGTGGGCCAGCTCCCCCGTGACACAGTAGTGATGACGGAGGAGGAGAGGTGGGCCAGGTCACCCGTGACACAGCAGTGATGACGGAGGAGGAGAGGTGGGCAGGGACGGTGGGCCAGCTCCCCTGTAACACAGTAGTGATGACGGAGGAGGAGAGGTGGGCAGGGACGGTGGGCCAGGTCACCCGTGACACAGTAGTGATGACGGAGGAAGAGGAATGGGCGAGAGCAGTTGGCCAAGACACCCGTAACACAAGTGCCACCTCGGCCCACTTGTTGCTATCCTCCACCCATCCCTCATGACCCACATTACACTGGCTCCTCCTCCACCAGCACCTGCTCTGTTATCTTAAAGTCATAAGTAAACATTACTCAGTCTGCTTGTCTGACACACACACACACACACACACAAACACACACACACACACGCACACACACACCGAATGGAAACGCGTGTACAGCTGCCCATCTACCACAGGGCTATTTCTGTTCCCATTAAGGTCTTGCTACAGATGTTCTGATTTAATGAACAGATATCCACATCAACTTATGGATAATGTCTCCAGCCCTTAAGATGTATATAGATGGATTGTTAGTACCGAGGTATATATATATATATATATATATATATATATATATATATATATATATATATATATGGAAAGGATCACAATTTTGCGCGTGATCAAGATATTCCTATGAGTCCACGGGGAAAATGAACACGATAAGTTCCCAAGTGCATTTTCGTGTAATAATAACATCATCAGGGGAGACACAAGAGAGAAATATATATATATATATATATATATATATATATATATATATATATATATATATATATATTCATTCTAGTAATTTACCCGTATCCTCTTGTAACCTGAAGAACATGCATTACCCGGGGGCGAGCCCTGGCGGCTTCTGGTGAGTTCTTCGTGGTGTGGTGTAAGAAGCAGATGGTGAGGCCAGGAGGCCAGGGTTCTGGGTAATCAGGTTAGGTATATGCTGCCCGTGGTGGTGGCCTGCTGTGTCCTCAGCACGCTGAGGACGGTGGCTCCCCTGCTCCTCCTGCTGACCACCTCTGGCTGACTCTCGCACGACCATTTTGATATGATGGTCTGAGCTTTGGCTTAACGTCTCTCAAGGGGTCGTACCCTCCTGCTTAAGAGATTAAGGAAAAGTCGTTGTGGTCGTGGATGAGAAACCGTCATGATAAGGACCTCAGCGTTGCATCGTCGTGTTTTAAGGGTCGGGAGTGCCGTGTTATGTGGTGGTCGTATATAGTCGTGCTCAAGTTGTTGTTGTGAAAGACAGTGCAATGTGGTGAGAGTCTTGTGGTGCGTCTGTGTGGAGAGAGAGAGAGAGAGAGAGAGAGAGAGAGAGAGAGAGAGAGAGAGAGAGAGAGAGAGAGAGAGAGAGGAGGCCTTGGGTTAGGTAGCGGTGAGAGGCATGTTATCCTAATCGTGGAGTCATGAGGATCAGCCCCTTATGTCGATGGTCTTGTCATGTTGCGAGGACCTACCTACCTCATGCATGGTGGACGCCTCTGCTCGGGCTTTACTAATTGTATTTCTTCGTTTCGTTCATCTGTGGGTATTATGTGTGGTTTATACCCTGATGGTTAATGGCCAGTAGTGTTGGTCCTGATGGTAAAAAAGTGATGATCAAGTCATTATTACTTAATTGCTGTCATTTTCAGTTGTTTTATAATATACCGAGCTCATGGTCAGTTGCCATTGTATACTTTCTTCTCATTTCACTCAAGCCATCCTCTCACCCTCTCTTCACCCCTCTCATAATCCTGGAAGGGTAATATGCCACTCTCTCAGTTTCTTGTGTGCGTTTCTTGTGAGTGTGTCATTCCGTTCCCCCTCTCCTGTTGTTGCATTCCCCCGTGCCACGGTTCATCATGCCATCCCTGTGTTCTCCTCGGTCCGTCCCTTGCCTGGCTCCTCCTGCGTGGTTCCCCGGAGAGTGCTTCCTCTCCGTCCTCCACTAGCACTTACCTCCCCGTCGTCCTCATCACGTCATACCGTCGATAGAGGGAATTGCGTGTCACGAAATCTGTTATTCATTCTTGCATATCTCCATTGTCTCTCTCTCTCTCTCTCTCTCTCTCTCTCTCTCTCTCTCTCTCTCTCTCTCTCTCTCTCTCTCTCTCTCTCTGGCGGCCGCTCCAGACAGCAGTGTGGCTCCGTCGCCGACGCGCATTGTCTTCCTGTTGGGGTCAAGGCTGTTCCTCCCTGTCACCCAACCCACCCGTCCCTCCACGACGGGTGAATGCGGCTACCTGCTCCACATATCCTTATATACATATGCCTTAGATTTTCTTTTTTGCATGATGTCAGTCTCAATAAAGCCAAAATGATGGGTATGATAAGGGGATGCTGTAGTCAGGGTTGAATATATTTAGGCTCCGTGTGGTTGTGGGAGCCGCCCTCTGTCACCCTGACCAAGAAGGGACAGTGTTTGTCCTCCCTTAAGATGGTTCGGCCTTTTGTACCTGACCACATGGGGTCAGATCAAACACCAGGCCATCATATCCAAGGTTACTACTGGCGGGAAGAGGGCAGGCAGGCAGGCGCCGCTAGGGTGTCAGCGCTTAACCCTCCTTCTTCAGGAGGCTTGTGTCTTAGTGTTGGTGGAGGTGATGGTTGCCGTGGGAAGAGGTGCTCCCCCTCCAGACGTGGACATAAGTGGCTGGGTGCTTTGATGCATCATCATAACTGATGAGACACTTTCCCCTCCCACCAGTGACCAGGCACCACAACAGGATGACACAGAAGCTTGCATACTCCGGTGATCTTGTTCACGTGAAGTAGTATGGCAGCAGTCACTTATGGAATATAAGATCACAGGTCTTTTGAAGGGAGACAAGGAGACACTGGCATCTCCCGTGACCCTGTGCCAGTAACCCTGAAGCTGTTGGCACTGTCCTTACCTCGTACGTTACCGCCCATGGCGCCAGGGAGAGTGTCCGTGAGGGGTGCCACCCTAAGTGTGGGTGTGGGTAGCTGTGGTAATGGAGGCAGCAGAGATGGTGAGGTGACACCCCACACAGCTCTGGGGGTCCTCCGTCGCTCCCGACTTGTGGCACCAGAGTCGTGATACATGATGATAGACGTTCACAATAACAGGACCGCTCTGGGGATCAGCCTGTCGTATCTTTGAACTCTCTCTCTCTCTCTCTCTCTCTCTCTCTCTCTCTCTCTCTCTCTCTCTCTCTCTCTCTCTCTCTCTCTCTATCTATCTATCTCACGTTTATATATGTATATATATATATATATATATATATATATATATATATATATATATATATATATATATATATATATAGTCTTAGGACCTCTTTTTCATGAGCTCTTGCAGGTACAAGGCTGCGCTACTTCCAGTAGCAGGGTGATGGACTCTCTTGGAGTGAAAAGTTCTTCGACAAGCTTTTGTTAACAGACGATTGAGTGACTTTTGCCGATCTCCCTGGCACGTTTATAGTGCACCCCATGCTCATCCTGTGAGCGGTAGCGCAATAGGATTGTAGAGGTCACAAAGGGTCGTGGTCAGTCAGACCCCCAGTACGTTAATGATACATAAGATGTTACCGAATTGAGTCATTATATGAACTTCGTAACATACATAGTTTCATATGGTAAGCTTTTTACCGACTACATGCAAAAACGCGGATATAAACTCAAAATGTAAGTTATCTTGTTATTAACAGTAAGTTGTTACGTCTTTTCCAGGGTTTGTTTAGACGTATCCCTAAATAGGCTCTGTGTGGCTTTCACATTCTAAGACATAGTTGTCTAGTCTGTGTCCAAATCGTTGACCACAAACTTCACAATCCACGTGATTAACATCTGCAGGTAGGCCAGAGCACAGCAGACGACGGTGCTGTACCATTTCGCCAAAGGTAACCTGTGTGTACTGAGTTTGGTGAGCGCTGGTGATCCAGTGTGTGTGTGTGTGTGTGTGTGTGTGTGTGTGTGTGTGACCTTGGATGATGACACTGAGGTCTGCCCACCTTGACCGCCGTCTCATTTGCATTCGCCTCTCCGTAACTTCTTGACTGCGATGGAATGACCCCTGGGCACGACGCTGCCATCTTTTTTTTGGGGGGGGCGTGATGACCTTGCCCTTAAGCCGGGCCGGGTTACCCACATCATTCCTTGAGGATTGAACCGTCGCACCGTGCTCAAGGATGGTACGGTCCATGGTTGTTTTTTTTTTCTGAGACTGCACGAGCAATAAGACCGCTGTCAAGCTTCGCATCTCCTTTGTATATCAACTGAGTGTTGTACGTCTCATTCTTGTGTCTCCCCTGACGATGTGATCATCCCGCGAAACTGCACTTGGGAACTTGTGTTTTGTTTTCCCCTCGTGGCTAACGACAAATACGAGATCACGCGCTCCACTGTGAAGTATTGATATATATATATATATATATATATATATATATATATATATATATATATATAAAGATGGAGTGAAAAAGATTTTGTGTGATCGGGGCCTGAACATGCAGGAGGGTGAAAGGAGGGCAAGGAATAGAGTGAATTGGAGCGATGTGGTATACCGGGGTTGACGTGCTGTCAGTGGATTGAATCAAGGCATGTGAAACGTCTGGGGTAAGCCATGGAAAGCTGTGTAGGTATGTAAATTTGCGTGTATGGACGTATGTATATACATGTGTAGGGGGGGGGGGGTTGGGCCATTTCTTTCGTCTGTTTCCTTGCGCTACCTCGCAAACGCGGGAGACAGCGACAAAGTATAATAAAAAAAAAATATAATATATATATATATATATATATATATATATATAAATTTTTTTTCACTTCGCCATTTCCCGCGTTAGCGAGGTAGCGTTAAGAACAGAGGACAGCCTTTGAGGGAAATCCTCTCATGGCCCCTTCTCTGTTCCTTCTTTTGGAAAATGAAAAACGAGAGGGGAGGATTTCCAGCCCCCCGCTCCCTACCTTTAGTCGCCTTCTACGACACGCAGGGAATACGTGGGAAGTATTCTTTCTCCCCTATCCCCAGGGATAATATATATATATATATATATATATATATATATATATATATATATATATATATATATATATATATATATATATATATATATCTGGCCTGAGCCAGGTACCCATTTTGTCGACCGGTCCTGAGGGGTGGACGAACAGCTGGGTTGATTGTGGACCGATTGCCGCAACCAGGATTCGAACCTTTGCCCTCGACCCTGGGCGGCCCGTGAATAAGTAAGTCACTGTGAGAAATACCACTCGCTACACCACGGAGCTTAAGGTGTTAGAAACTACACCCAGTAGCTGCGTTGTATATATAAAAGTCTTGAGGTTTGGAGTTTGCTCCAGAATGAACCAACACCCTCATAGAAAATGGAAACTCTGCCACGTCACAGCTTATTAGTGTGAGGAGGTATAGCGAGTCCAGGAGAATACCTCACGAAGGGATGGTGGTTGTGTGTGGTGTGGGTGTTAATGGTTCGCTCATGGTCATGTTGTAGATAAAAAAAGAAAAAAAAGACGCCCACTGAAATGCTTTTCCGTGAAGGTTATCCCGGCGTATCATTTCCTTGTGTTAATGAATGGCTGTAAGATATATCTCAAGACATGATGGTCAATACCAGTGTTTTTATGTTGTGCGTGGAAAATATTCAGGGCATGCCAGACCAAAGGCTTATCGTGTGTTTTTAAATATATACGAAGACAAAATAATAGGAATGTCTTGTGCCAACTCTCTTTTGCCTCATTATCGTGGAGGTTGTTATTGTGGTGGGCAGGGACTCGGGGTCCTCACCTTTGTGGCGTTCTGGTCGCTAATGAACAGACGGTCACAACACGACGGTGTTTTAAGTCTCCCTAGCCGACCGGCAGTTTTACGCGACCGTTACTATTTTCTTCCACTGCCGGCTGCCGGCGAAGATTCTAACTTAGCTTCTCTTGTCCGCTGGTTAAGATGGCTTTTATCTTCAGTCTCTGTGAATCGTCTTGATATCAAATGTGTACAATTGTATTCTCCTGGTTTAAACTTGTTTTTGGAAAAATTTGTGTGTGTGTGTGTGTGGGTGTGTGTGTGTGTGTGTGTGTGTGTGTGTTTGTGTGTTTCAGTGTGTGTGTGTGTGTGTGTGTGGTTATGTGTGTGTGTGTGTGTGTGTTTATGTGTGTGTGTGTGTGTGTGTGTGTGTGTGTGGTTATGTGTGTGTGTGTGTGTGTGTGTGTGTGTGTGTGTTTATGTGTGTGTGTGTGTGTGTGTGTGTGTGTGTGGTTATGTGTGTGTGTGTGTGTGGTTATGTGTGTGTGTGTGTGTGTGTGTTTATGTGTGTGTGTGTGTGTTTGTGTGTTTAAGTGTGTGTGTGTGTGTGTGTGTGTGGTTATGTGTGTGTGTGTGTTTGTGTGTGTGTGTGTGTGTGTGTGTGTGTGTGTGTGTGTGTGTGTGTGTGTTTATTTGTGTGTGTGTGTGTGTGGTTATGTGTGTGTGTGTGTGTGTGTGTGTGTGTGTGTGTGTACGCGGAGGGCAGGACGGACCCCGTCCAGCCTCTCAAGGAAAGGGTGGGGGGGGGGGGGGAATTAGGTCATTTAACTCTCCTGGCCACGACAGTACGTACGTCCCTTGGGTATAATTGCCTGACCTTTGACCTTACCTGTAAGAGTCAGGTTTAAGGTCAACGCCATTACAGGAGATCTCGGACCATGGTTGTCAAGGCTCGTACAGCCGTGCTGGAGGGCGAGGTGAGGAGGTCTTCGCTTGTAGAATCCTGAACATCGAGTCTTGAAGGGAGGAGCTGTGCAGGGAGGAGGTTATGGAGGAACTCGGGCGGGGGGGTCTTGTGCCGCAGGTGGAGGTGATGAGGAGTTGTTGATGGATCGTCCACCATCACAACCGCAGGTGGAGGTGATGAGGAGTTGTTGATGGATCGTCCACCATCACAACCGCAGGTGGAGGTGATGAGGAGTTGTTGATGGATCGTCCACCATCACAACCGCAGGTGGAGGTGATGAGGAGTTGTTGATGGATCATCCACCATCACAACCGCAGGTGGAGATCATGAGGAAGTTGTTGATGGATCATCCACCATCACAACCGCAGGTGGAGATCATGAGGAAGTTGTTGATGGATCATCCACCATCACAACCGCAGGTGGAGATCATGGGGAAGTTGTTGATGGATCATCCACCATCACAACCGCAGGTGAAGATCATGGGGAAGTTGTTGATGGATCATCCACCATCACAACCGCAGGTGGAGATCATGGGGAAGTTGTTGATGGATCATCCACCATCACAACCGCAGGTGGAGATCATGGGGAAGTTGTTGATGGATCATCCACCATCACAACCGCAGGTGGAGATCATGGGGAAGTTGTTGATGGATCATCCACCATCACAACCGCAGGTGGAGATCATGGGGAAGTTGTTGATGGATCATCCACCATCACAACCGCAGGTGAAGGTCATGAGGAAGTTGTTGATGGATCATCCACCATCACAACCGCAGGTGAAGGTCATGAGGAAGTTGTTGAACGCTCCCCCCTCCTGCAGCAGGTGTGACGCTTTGTGCCCCTGGTAACTCCCCCTACAGCAGGTGTGACGCTGGTGCCCTGGTAACTCCCCCTACAGCAGGTGTGACGCTTTGTGCCCCTGGTAACTCCCCCTACAGCAGGTGTGACGCTTTGTGCCCCTGGTAACTCCCCCTACAGCAGGTGTGACGCTTTGTGCCCTGGTAACTCCCCCTACAGCAGGTGTGACGCTTTGTGCCCCTGGTAACTCCCCCTACAGCAGGTGTGAGGCTTTGTGCCCCTGGTAACTCCCCCTACAGCAGGTGTGAGGCTTTGTGCCCCTGGTAACTCCCCCTACAGCAGGTGTGACGCTTTGTGCCCCTGGTAACTCCCCCTACAGCAGGTGTGACGCTGGTGCCTCTGGTAACTCCCCTTGCTGTGGTGTGCCCACTCATGTGCTTCTCATCGACCCCATGTTCACAACCATTCACAAAGGGTCGTTCACTCACGCTGATTGGCAGGTGATGACCTGGGAGGAGGGAATCATCATCGCGGAGTTGGTTCATAAATATATCGCGAGGCAGGTGTTGTAGGATCGTTAATTAGGTAAAAAGGAATTGGGAGGTTGGGTGATGGATGTGGCCGTTGGCGGCCGTGTTGATCGCTCGAGACGTCGGCCAAGATTATATCATTTTGATGTGACGCAAATGTCGGGAAAATTTGTACACTTGTGCTGTTGACCGTGAAATATAGACTATATATATATATATATATATATATATATATATATATATATATAATACTATTCACCATTTCCCGCGTTAGCGAGGTAGCGTTAAGAACAGAGGACTGAGCCTTTGAGGGAATATCCTCAATTGGCCCCCTTCCCTGTTCCTTCTTTTGGAAAATTAAAAACGAGAGGGGAGGATTTCCAGCCACCCGCTCCCTCCCCTTTTAGTCGCCTTCTACGACACGCAGGGAATACGTGGATGGTAAGGTTACCGATGGTGGAGTGGGGGAAATACAGGGTCAGATTGCCTTCAGTAGATAGAAAAAAAGAAAATGTATATATATATAAAAGTGAATAGAGTCTAGGAGGACTGTCATAGGTTTGGATTTAAGAAGAATTTATTTAATGGAATATCTTCGTGGACTCGCTAATGAGAGCGATCGAAACGGCCTCCCTTTGAAAGCACATTTAAACGCGCACGGCTGCAGCAGACTGGACAGTATCACGGAACCATAACACAGAGATATAGTTATAAAATGAAACTAAAAATAGCTTTAATAAGATGTCGGTGTTAGGTTGGGTGAGGTGGTCAGTAGCTCACTCAGGTTCCGTAATATTTTTTTGGGGGGGATCCATATTTAACAGTGTCTTACCGCACATTTTTCCCCTCATTTTCAGTGTCTTTCTTTCCTGCGCCTGAATTACTTTGCTGGCCAAGTGTGTGCTTGACATTTTCAGCCGACTCCACAGGTTTTACGTGAAAGGTGTTTTGTGAAGTGCATTACAGCGGTTGTGCTTAATTTTCTTGGTTACTCGGTAATTAGTGTCGCCGAAGACCTAACCTAAACCATTTTTGATATATATATATATAATCCATAGGGATAGGGGAGGGAGCAGGGGGCTGGAAATCCTCCCCTCTCGTTTTTTTACTCCTCCAGAAAGAAAAGGAACAGAGAAGGGGGCCAAGTGAGGATATTCTCAAAGGTTCAGTCCTCTGTTCTTAAAGCTACCTCGCAAATGCGGGAAATGACGAATATGTGTATATATATATATATATATATATATATTTTTTTTCATACTATTCGCCATTTCCCGCATTAGCGAGGTAGCGTTAAGAACAGAGGACTGGGCCTTTGAGGGAATATCCTCATATGGCCCCCTTCTCTGTTCCTTCTTTTGGAAAATTTAAAAAAAAATGAGAGGGGAGGATTTCTAGCCCCCCGCTCCCTTCCCTTTTAGTCGCCTTCTACGACATGCAGGGAATACGTGGGAAGTATTCTTTCTCCCCTATATATATTTATCTATTTATTCACTTTGCTCCGTCGCTGTCTCCCGCGCCAGCGAGGTAGTGCAAGGAAACAGACGAAAGAATGGCCCAACCCACCCACACACCCATGCATACACATACACGTCCACACACACCACATATACACACCTATACATCTCAACGTATACATATATATACACACACAGACATATACATATATACCCATGTACATAATTCATACTGTCTGCCTTTATTCATTCCCATCGCCACCCCGCCACACATGGAATAACAACATCCTTCCCCCTCATATGTGTGAGGTAGTGCTAGGAAAAGACAACAAAGGCCCTATTCGTTCACACTCAGTCTCTAGCTGTCATGTAATAATGCACCGAAACCACAGCTCCCTTTCCACATCCAGGCCCCATATATATATATATATATATATATATATATATATATATATATATATATATATATATATATATATATATATATATATATTCCTGTGAGTCCACGGGGAAAATGAAACACGATAAGTTCCCAAGTGCACTTTCGTGAAATAATCACATCAGGGGAGACACAGGAGAGAAATGTAAGTCACTTGAAATATATATATTTCCCTCTTGTGTCTCCCCTGATGATGTGATTATCACATGAAAGTGCACTTGGGAACTTATCGTGTTTCATTTTCCCCGTGGACTCATAGGAATATCTTGATCACGCGCAAAATTGTGATCCTTTCCAATATATATATATATATATATATATATATATATATATATATATATATATATATATATATATATATATATAATGTATTTGTTGAGAAACCGCCGTCCCTGCCACATGCATTACCTCAGTGGCAAAGGTGTGCAGTCCTGGGCGGTCGTCACTGGAGGAAATATAGCTTCATGAAAGATGACGCTCGATATATGACCACTACAGCCAGCGTCGAGGATGAGACCAGAAATAGAAAACTTGAGAAATTGAGGCACGTGACCACGAGGGCACATTGCTTCTACATCCCCGCGGAGCGAGTTTGACACCCTGGAAGAACCTGTAAAGAACTGAGGAAGAACCCAAGTTGAGGATCAGTACCCGGGGGCAGTGGAAGTAACGGCAAGTGTTGTGCTGAGGAAGTCTTTAGGGAAAGTGACTGGAAAAATCCTCTTACCGTCCTTGTATCACTTAATGGTATAATCTGTAGATTGCGAGAAGTAATTGGATGACCACCTCGGTAAGAGATGGTTCTTCAGCATGAGGCACCTTGGCATCAGGGCGAAGACACCGTGCTTCATTGGGCTGTACTGTACGTGCCAGAGTTGAAGTCGGAACAGTGAGAGAGAGAGAGAGAGAGAGAGAGAGAGAGAGAGAGAGAGAGAGAGAGAGAGAGAGAGAGAGGTGTTGGTGGACTGTGTTTAGACTGGCAGGCGGCCCATGACACTAAAGTGCAAAAGAAAGTGAAATGAGTTAAGAAAAAGGAGAATTTCAGCTTCGAGTTGATAGTATACATGGTGTTGCACCGGTATTGCATCTGGGGCGGGCTCCTGTTTTCCTGAACTCTGTAGATTCCTTAGAAGCGAGTGGTTGTATTGTGTTTTATATTTGTCATTGAAACCAAACGTTAGAAAAAAATTCCAAGAGCGTGACTGTGATCGTGATGGATTACAGAGAGACGCAGGCAAGGTTTAAGCTTTGGTTAGTGGTATGACATATGAAGTCCAACATGAAGATGATGAAGGAGACGGAGAGCATGGGAGTTAGATCAGGCAACGACTGCCACACTGCATGATGTAAACTGGTGGCAGCAGTGTGCCAGTGATACAGACCAGGGTATAGATAGACCCCTTACCCATCACCAGAAGTGTACGTTAGTAATGGTTAAGAGGAAGGGAAACAAACCTTAACCATCCACCGTCTGAATTGCTCGAGAGAAATGGACGAGGTTTGAAAACATTGCTTACCATTGAGTATGTGAGTATGTATCTCTATCAATGCCACCCCTCTTGAAAAATCTACTATTGCCGGAGAGAGAGACGGAGGGCATGAAATAGATAGATAGAGAAGTGTATAGATTATTAGGAAATAGATATGCATAAGAAATAATGGATGAAAGGGAGAGAGAGAGAGAGAGAGAGAGAGAGAGAGAGAGAGAGAGAGAGAGAGAGAGAGAGAGAGAGAGTAGCCTTAACCTTCCTACATTAGAAGCAGATGATGAAATGGAGACACGGGTTTAACTTACAATTTTCTTGGCGGATTTAATGATGTCGACGTCCAGAAACTATTTAAGATTACGAGGAACAGTTCAACTGGCAGACACAAAAAAGTAAACAACAGAAGAGCAAGGAAGGATAAGATATTTCTGCAGCAGTAACGTAGTGGACGAGCGGAGCATAACTGAGTGAAGAGGAGGTGGAGGACGCAGAGGTTTTTAAGGTTCAGATTCTTTTGTGGTCGGAGTTCGAAGCTAAGATATGGGATTCCAACGAGTGTAAAATTCTCCCCGGTTAACATAAGTAGCTAACAGCACACACAAACATATCCGAGCATAAGGTAATTTTCATCGTTTTTTACATCTTTCGTGAGGCCAAGACTAGACTATGCTTCTCGAGTTTGGTCACTGCTCAAAAAGAGTCACAAAGAACTAAAAGAGAAGGTTCAGAGGAGGACAACAAAGGTGTTACCAGACTCAGGAGTTTAAAGGACACGTTCGAGGCATTTCAATTTGTCCTCCATGGAAGAAGGAAGAGTGAGAGGTGACTTGATCACAACCTTTAAGTTTACAAACTGGTTTGATGATGTGATACAAGGACAGAACAACCAGAGGATATAACAGGATATTAACCAAGAGACATGCTGGAAAAGTTGTGAAGATATACCGGTATAAGGGTCCTGAGTTATTGGAATAAACTGAATGATGAAATAGTGAATATGGACAACATACAGAAGTTAAAGAAGATATGTATGACAGTAGGGAAAGTTCAAGAGACGGGTCCCCTCGAGTATAGAACCTCCTCCCCGTACAGTACAGATAGGGAGCACAAGTATATCACTTCTCACATACACACCCACTAGTTGTGTTGTGGCCTCCCAGTCCTGTTATATCTGCAATACCTCACCTGTGGATTTCCAGCCGAATGGCTGCTAAGATTCAATAAACCATTATTTGTGTATCTATTTATTATTGTTTACCCTCAAAAGACATGAAAAGTTGCGGGAGAGAAGAGCTAAAGAAATACATCCTGTTGTGTCAGGCAGGATAAAAATAAAACATTGTGTGATGGGAAGCCATTAACGTTTATCCATTGCGGTCAAGTTTTTGGAAATATGACCATTAATCTGTAGCTGTTTAGCTGAAAATTAAGATTGGCCGCTGTGGGAGTAAGTCGGCTTATGGATGTGGTCGTTAAGGTCAACATAATATCTCGGGGTCTTAGAATAATCTTGGCTCTATCTTTTGTGGCTGTTGATCGTGACCGAAGGCTTCATCATCATTACTCCGTGCAGAGGGAGCTCCGTGGGGGTGGCTGGCAGCACCGAAGCGAAATCGCCTCGTAATAGCAACAGTGTGTACGTGTGGAATTATCCCAAACCTCCTATTGACAGTAATGACCTAGTGAGAATATCGTGTGTGTGTTTGTTCAAGGTCGTTGTGGTGGACGTGAGATTTTCAGTCACAGTGGGAAACCCCGCCCACCGCCCTCCGCCTCCGCCAGCGGCGGCGGTCGGACTGCTGTGTGTGTCGCGCTGGTACCAGGAAGGTCGGGGACAGCAGGGGGTCTCCGGGTGACAGGTGGCGTGAGCACCCGCCACTGTCTACGCCCCTTACGACCCTGCTAATATTATATTCAGTCGTGTCGTTCGGGAGTGCCTGCCAGCACTGGGACCTGGAATACTCCCCCTGTAGGGGTTCTGTGGTGAGGCGAGGCCAAGATTGGTACTCAGGCATCCACGAAGGTATACGCTACGTCCGCTGTTGTTTTCCTCGTAAATATGATTGTCAGCGGCTACAATAGGCCTAGAGTGTCAGACAGGGCGCACAGCCCTGACACTTGAGAGACATGTCGATTTCTTGTATAATTCACAAACTGAAACAGACTTTGTTGAACGTATACCTGGTTTTCTGTCTTGAGATATTTAATTTTGCCAGTATGATTGCTGGAACGGTTTGGACATACGAAGAGGGTGAGACTAAGAGGGATATACATGACGGAAGTGGCTGTAACATAGAAAATGAGGAACGAAGGAAGAGGTGGAAGATTGGAATGAAAGAAGACTTGAGTGATTGGGGCCTGAGCATGCAGAGGGGTGTGAGGCTTGAAAGGGATAGAGAGTAATGGAGCGATGTGGTATACAGGGGGCGACGTGCTGTCATTGGGTTGAAACAGGGCTTTTGATGTTGCCAGGGGAAAGCAAGTAAAGACTTGTGGGGCATGGTTGTGGAGAGGGGGATCTGGTTCCGGTGCAATATTAATGATAAGTAGATAGTGGATGTGAGCGAGTGAGGCCGTCCTTCTATTCCTGGTACTACCTCGGTTATCACGGGAACCTAAGAACAAATATATATATATATATATATATATATATATATATATATATATATATATATATATATATATATTTTTTTTTTTTTTTTTTTCAAACTATTCGCCATTTCCCGCGTTAGCGAGGTAGCGTTAAGAACAGAGAGCTGGGCCATTGAGGGAATATCCTCACCTGGCCCCCTTCTCTGTTCCTTCTTTTGGAAAATTAAAAAAATTGAGAGGGGAGTATTTCCAGCCCCCCGCTCCCTCCCCTTTTAGTCGCCTTCTACGACACGCAGGGAATACGTGGAAAGTATTCTTAATCCCCTATCCCCAGGGATAATATATATATATATATATATATATATATATATATATATATATATATATATTATCCCTGGGGATAGGGGAGAAAGAATACTTCCCACGTATTCCCTGCGTGTCGTAGAAGGCGACTAAAAGGGAAGGGAGCGGGGGGCTGGAAATCCTCCCCTCTCGTTTTTTTTTTTTAATTTTCCAAAAGAAGGAACAGAGGGGGCCAGGTGAGGATATTCCAAAAGAGGCCCAGTCCTCTGTTCTTAACGCTACCTCGCTAACATGGGAAATGGCGAATAGTTTAAAAGAAAGATATATATATATATATATATATATATATATATATATATATATATATATATATATATATATATATATATATATTTCTATGCGTATTAACAAGTTCTGGGATCAGTATAGGACAGCAAGAGAGTGGTCATAGTTCAATCGTTCCTGACGCTGCCTTATAGAGGTGAGAAAGGCAATTATATATAAATAAAGATTGTATCCAGACATATTTGGTCCCATGTCTGACATCTTTGTTTTGTGCACTCACTAAGGTAAGAGGTCGACTTTCACCTGGTATTATTCAGGGTGAAGAAATTATCTTGATTTATTCTCACTCAAAGGCTACTTAACCTGAGTGTTGGAGGATGAGTTAGGAAGGATCCACATGTGGGTACCATTGGTGTGGTGGGCGGGTCTTCATCCCCGGCGTCGCTGGCCGTCTCGTCTGACCGGCACAGTGAGGGGAGGAGCACATGAACCACTGGTCTGGCCTGGTGTGTGTGTGTGTATCCACTGTCCACGACAATGATGATACAGTTTCGAAATATCTTTGTCATTTCCGTGTGTCACGCCCAACCTAACCTTCAGATCCACATTTATAAGATTTGCATCTGAATGTTTGACGTTACTCTTGCTCGTAGGGAGGCCAGCAGGTGGCGCCCTGTGTGGGAGAGTGGCTGGGCTTATTACCCAGGGTCAAGGCGGTAGTGGGAGGGTGGTGGCGGTGTTGTGGTGGCAGCCAGGGTCATGCCAGGCTCGGGGCTGAGGTCCGGGGCGGCGGTGGTGCAGTAGCAGCCCCACTGATGGCTTGCCCACGCGTCCCGTTGGTTGGTTGGACATTATTCAGCGTTGGTCACAACGCGTTCGTTAACCAACCCTTCGAGTGCAACGAGGTGTGACCCTGGCGAACCATATGGGCTTGACGACGCACGTCAGCGCTGTGGCACGAGAGGAGCGTCCCGTCGTGTTCAGAAGGTCGTATCAGTGTGCTCAGGGGGTCGTGCCGTCTTGCTTTTAACGTCGTATGCCAGGAGTCGTTCCATTGTGTTCAAGGGGTCGTACCATCGTGTTCAGGGGTCGTACCGTTACATGCAAGGGGTCGTCCCGTCGTGTTCATGGGCACTAGCGTCACATGCAAGGGGTCGTACCGTCGTGATGTAGGGTAGTATCGTCGTGGTCAAGGGTCGTACCAGAGAGCACTTGAGGCTCAATATTAATACATGATCGTACAGACCAACATGGTGTTAAGGTAGGTGGGTTGTAGCGTCGTTAGCCTGTGGGTTTGTCGTGCTGTTGACGTGGGCCATCCTGGTCCCCTCCCATGGTCCACGCTGGGTGGTGGCGATGCTCACCTGTTCCTGTATCTGGTGCGGTAGGCTGATGTGACGGCTCTGTCTGTGTGTGTGTGTGTGTGTGTGTGTGTTCCCGGGGAGAGGGTTTTTACGCTCGTGTTGCCCTGTCTGGTGACCCAGTTTATGTGCCGTGTCTCTACTTTTGTGTGTATACACATGTCCCCCGACCTGATCCAGGTAGCCATTTATCGACCAGCATCGAGGGCAGGGATGAACGCTTGGGTCTTCTGGTTGTGCACCGATTACCGTGACCCTGATTTGAACCTGGGAGGGCCCGTGCGTAAATCGTGGTCAGCAAAACAAACCACTTCATCCTACGGAAACCAGAGTGTGGCCTTCCTCGTGTCTTCTGTTTTATGGGTCAAAAACTACGTTGTAATGGAGCCTCCACCTCTGGCGTCCTGGGAACCGTGTGTTCCACGAGTGTTCATGATGGGAACACCGGTACGTGGACCACGAGTGTTCATGATGGGAACACCGGTACGTGGACCACGAGCAGGATGCCAGCCAACACTAATTGTGAAAGAGTCCAGGAATGACCTTGGAGGTTGTGGTGTGTTACGAGTCACTGTTGTTCGTGGTGAGGCGAGAGTTGTGTGTGTGTGTTGTCACAATACGGGGGATCCTGCAGCTTCCCCCGCCCCACCCCTCACACACACACACACACACACACACACACACACACACACACACACACACACACACACACACACACACACACACGAGTGTGTACTTCCACAACAGTTTTTTTCGTGGAAGATGATTTGACCATGTGTTGTCACGTGTGATGGTGTCTCATTCATTGTTGCCAACCGTTTCGCTCACTGTGGTCAAGGTGTTGTCACGCTTATCTCCACGGGCTGCTGGGTCCGGCGCAACACTGTGTATAGCGGACAGGAAGAGACATCCGGTGCCTCTCCTGTGCTCGCCACAGCACCAGGTAACCTGCAGCACCTGAGTTACGACTGAGTAGAACCCCTCGTGAAATGTGTAGTAGTGACATGTAGACTTAAGTGGCAGTAGAGATATAAGTTGCTGTGGTGGTATAACTTGGAGTGGATATATTAACTGAAGTAGAGACATCAAGTTGCAGTGGTGGTATAACTTGGAGTGGATATATTAACTGAAGTAGAGACATCAAGTTGCAGTGGTGGTATAACTTGGAGTGGATATATTAACTGAAGTAGAGACATCAAGTTGCAGTGGTGGTATGACTTGGAGTGGATATATTAACTGAAATAGAGACATCAAGTTGCTGTGGTGGTATAACTTGGAGTGGATATATTAACTGAAGCAGAGACATCAAGTTGCTGTGGTGGTATAACTTGGAGTGGATATATTAACTGAAGTAGAGACATCAAGTTGCGATGGTGGTATGACTTGGAGTGGATATATTAACTGAAATAGAGACATCAAGTTGCTGTGGTGGTATAACTTGGAGTGGATATATTAACTGAAGCAGAGACATCAAGTTGCTGTGGTGGTATGACTTGGAGTGGATATATTAACTGAAGCAGAGACATAAGTTGCAGTGGAGGTATAACTTGGAGTGGATATATTAACTGAAGCAGAGACATAAGTTGCAGTGGAGGTATAACTTGGAGTTGATATATTAACTAAAGCAGAGACATCAAGTTGCAGTGGTGGTGTTAGGTGCCATGAAAATATAAGTTGCAGTGCAGATATGTTTCAGAGAAGTTATAAGTTGCAGTGGAGGTATGAGTTGCTCTGGAGATATAAGTTGCAGGAGAGATATAACTTGCGGTGGTTATATATGGGAATACCTGGTTTAAAAAGCGAGATATACATAAGTATACTTATGTAAGTAGGAGAGATGGCCAGAGAGCGTTATTGGATTACGTGTTAATTGACAGGCGTGCGAAAGAGAGACTTTTGGATGTTAATGTGCTGAGAGGTGCAACTGGAGGGATGTCTGATCATTATCTTGTGGAGGCTAAGGTGAAGATTAGTATGGGTTTTCAGAAAAGAGGAGTGAATGTTGGGGTGAAGAAGGTGGTGAGAGTAAGTGAGCTTGGGAAGGAGACCTGTGTGGGGAAGTACCAGGAGAGACTGTGTACAGAATGGAAAAAGGTGAGAACAATGGAAGTAAGGGGAGTGGGGGAGGAATGGGATGTATTTAGGGAATCAGTGATGGATTGCGCAAAAGATGCTTGTGGCATGAGAAGAGTGGGAGGTGGGCTGTTTAGAAAGGGTAGTGAGTGGTGGGATGAAGTAAGAGTATTAGTGAAAGAGAAGAGAGAGGCATTTGGACGATTTTTGCAGGGAAAAAATGCAATTGAGTGGGAGAAGTATAAAAGAAAGAGACAGGAGGTCAAGAGAAAGGTGCAAGAGGTGAAAAAAAGGGCAAATGAGAGTTGGGGTGAGAGACTATCAGTAAATTTTAGGGAGAATAAAAAGATGTTCTGGAAGGAGGTAAATAGGGTGCGTAAGACAAGGGAGCAAATGGGAACTTCAGTGAAGGGCGTAAATGGGGAGGTGATAACAAGTAGCGGTGATGTGAGAAGGAGATGGAATGAGTATTTTGAAGGTTTGTTGAATGTGTCTGATGACAGAGTGGCAGATATAGGGTGTTTGGGTCGAGGTGGTGTGCAAAGTGAGAGGGTTAGGGAAAATGATTTGGTAAACAGAGAAGAGGTAGTAAAAGCTTTGCGGAAGATGAAAGCCGGCAAGGCAGCAGGTTTGGATGGTATTGCAGTGGAATTTATTAAGAAAGGGGGTGACTGTATTGTTGACTGGTTGGTAAGGTTATTTAATGTATGTATGACTCATGGTGAGGTGCCTGAGGATTGGCGGAATGCGTGCGTAGTGCCATTGTACAAAGGCAAAGGGGATAAGAGTGAGTGCTCAAATTACAGAGGTATAAGTTTGTTGAGTATTCCTGGTAAATTATATGGGAGGGTATTGATTGAGAGGGTGAAGGCATGTACAGAGCATCAGATTGGGGAAGAGCAGTGCGGTTTCAGAAGTGGTAGAGGATGTGTGGATCAGGTGTTTGCTTTGAAGAATGTATGTGAGAAATACTTAGAAAAGCAAATGGATTTGTATGTAGCATTTATGGATCTGGAGAAGGCATATGATAGAGTTGATAGAGATGCTCTGTGGAAGGTATTAAGAATATATGGTGTGGGAGGCAAGTTGTTAGAAGCAGTGAAAAGTTTTTATCGAGGATGTAAGGCATGTGTACGTGTAGGAAGAGAGGAAAGTGATTGGTTCTCAGTGAATGTAGGTTTGCGGCAGGGGTGTGTGATGTCTCCATGGTTGTTTAATTTGTTTATGGATGGGGTTGTAAGGGAGGTAAATGCAAGAGTCCTGGAAAGAGGGGCAAGTATGAAGTCTGTTGGGGATGAGAGAGCTTGGGAAGTGAGTCAGTTGTTGTTCGCTGATGATACAGCGCTGGTGGCTGATTCATGTGAGAAACTGCAGAAGCTGGTGACTGAGTTTGGTAAAGTGTGTGGAAGAAGAAAGATGAGAGTAAATGTGAATAAGAGCAAGGTTATTAGGTACAGTAGGGGTGAGGGTCAAGTCAATTGGGAGGTGAGTTTGAATGGAGAAAAACTGGAGGAAGTGAAGTGTTTTAGATATCTGGGAGTGGATCTGTCAGCGGATGGAACCATGGAAGCGGAAGTGGATCATAGGGTGGGGGAGGGGGCGAAAATTTTGGGAGCCTTGAAAAATGTGTGGAAGTCGAGAACATTATCTCGGAAAGCAAAAATGGGTATGTTTGAGGGAATAGTGGTTCCAACAATTTTGTATGGTTGCGAGGCGTGGGCTATGGATAGAGATGTGCGCAGGAGGATGGATGTGCTGGAAATGAGATGTTTGAGGACAATGTGTGGTGTGAGGTGGTTTGATCGAGTAAGTAACGTAAGGGTAAGAGAGATGTGTGGAAATAAAAAGAGCGTGGTTGAGAGAGCAGAAGAGGGTGTTTTGAAATGGTTTGGGCACATGGAGAGAATGAGTGAGGAGAGATTGACCAAGAGGATATATGTGTCGGAGGTGGAGGGAACGAGGAGAAGAGGGAGACCAAATTGGAGGTGGAAAGATGGAGTGAAAAAGATTTTGTGTGATCGGGGCCTGAACATGCAGGAGGGTGAAAGGAGGGCAAGAAATAGAGTGAATTGGAGTCATGTGGTATACAGGGGTTGACGTGCTGGCAGTGGATTGAAGCAAGGCATGTGAAGCGTCTGGGGTAAACCATGGAAAGCTGTGTAGGTATATATATTTGCGTGTGTGGACGTGTGTATGTACATGTGTATGGGGGGGGGGGTTGGGCCATTTCTTTCGTCTGTTTCCTTGCGCTACCTCGCAAACGCGGGAGACAGCGACAAAGTATAAAAAAAAAAAAAAAATATATATATATATATATATATATATATATATATATATATATATATATATATATATTGCAGTGGAGATGTTAGTTACAGTGGAGATGTAAGTTGCTGTGGAAATATACGTTACATTGTAGATATAAATTGCGGTAGGGATGATATAGCCACAGTGAAGGCAGTAGTTGCGGTGAAGGCATAAGTTGCAGTGATGATATTGGACAACGTTGCAGTGAAATGACGCCGGCGCCTGGACAGATAGTGCAATCTGGAACACTCGCTCGAGAAAAATGAGACGACCACACGATGGCAACGTGGTGGAGGCCGAGGGCTTAAAATACAGACCCTCCACCTGGGAATTACGTCCATGAGGTAATGTCCCTGGGGGGCGGGCGGCCCGGGTGAAGGCAGCGTTATCATGCAATTACTGTGCCTTCCTAAATGTCATAATGTTAATCAGGTAATAATTTTGGACCAGCGGGTCTTGAGGTTGGAGGCTCGGTACCCAAAGGGCTGGCGATCGTTGTTGCCCCGCCCTTAGCGAAGGTCTTCTGCCAGCGAAGGTGTTCTGCCACCTGCTAGCAGGTGCCGGACGGGCTGGACGAATGAAGAATCATTACTTGTTTACTTATGGAAGAGAACGCGTGTCACAGATTCCCGGTATAGCGGAAGTAGGAAAGTACATCATTGTGCTGCTGCTGCTGCTGCTGTGTGTGTGTGTGTGTGTGTGTTGTGTGTGTGTGTGTGTTTGTGTGTGTGCGTGTGGTGTGTGTGTGTGTGTGTGTGTGTGGGTGGATGGATGTGTGGGTGTACACACACACACACACACGAGGCAAGACTTGGTGCATATACGCAAGGTTAAGTTACGGGGCAACACGATTATAAAACTCACTCCTCGTTAGTCTCTCCCTCTAACACATAATTAGTAATTGCACACACACACACACACACACACACACACACACACACACACACACACACACACACACGTATCGGGTACTCATGTGCCAACCAACCCCAGATTGGTTTCGAGCCAAGCTGCTCTGTCTGGAACTCGAAGAACACGGGCGGGCCCCGTGAAGTTGGTGGGGGTTTCACACCCCGCCGGACCACTACACCACGGAGGCAAAAGGTTTGCCACATGCAACATTATCACGCCTCAGATTTTTTTCTTCGTCTGTGGTTTGTAACGCTCGCGTCTCTTACGATTTTGTCACGCTTTCCTGTGGCAGTGGCTGGTGGGTCGTAACATTATTCAAACCCTTTCTTTTTTCCGGTCTCTCCAGCGTGTGTCATTCGTGGCTGTTCGGTGTCTCCAGCGTGTGTGTGTCATTCGTGGCTGTTCGGTGTCTCCAGCGTTTGTGTGTCATTCGTGGCTGTTCGGTGTCTCCAGCGTGTGTGTGTCATTCGTGGCTGTTCGGTGTCTCCAGCGTGTGTGTGTCATTCGTGGCTGTTCGGTGTCTCCAGCATGTGTCATTCGTGGCTGTTCGGTGTCTCCAGCGTTTGTGTGTGTCATTCGTCGCTGTTCACTTTTCCTCACGTTTTCTGTTCGCGAGACTTAGTGTGGGTGTTGCTGGAGCCCGCGTCGTATCTTGATGTAGTTATATTGACGTCAACGCCCACACACACACACAAAAAAAAGAGAAGCTGTATATACATAATACAACAGCTGTAGTAGCAGCCTCGGATCTATCGTGAGTATTTTATTGACGTGGTGGTGGGCGTGGGGTAGTAGTATCGTGTTACTGTATCAGTAGTTTATTACTTATAGGATTCTGGGAATTTGTTAGCCCTCGTCTGAAATTCATGGTTTGGGGGGATCGTTTCACTGCGGGTGTACTGCACTCCTGTCATGTCAAAGTGGGAGTACTGTACTCGAGTCATGTCATGACGGGTGTACTGCACTCCTGTCATGTCACGGTGGGAGTACTGTACTCGAGTCATGTCATGACGGGTGTATTGCACTCCTATCATGTCTTGTGGAGAGTACTGTCCCCAGTCATGTCATGGTAGGAGTACTGTGCTCCTATTATGTCACGTTCGGTGTACTGTACACATTCATGTCATAGGGGAAGGACTCCTCGTTCTCTCGACATATTAGGGTGGAGGACGTGCTGGTGTCATGTCATGAGATGAGGGAAGGAGAGGGGCTGGTGTCATGTCACAGATAAAGGCTATGGTTAAATGTCATATCAGATCAGGGAGGGGGCCCACTTGTAGGAGTCCTAGGGCTAAGATGGGCAGTGATATCATTTCAGGAGGAGGAGGAGGAGGAGGAGGAGGTATGTCATGTCAAGAGGTGGTGAGGGTTCTGGGTATCTTCTTTATAGGTATAGAAGGAAGGATCATTTCAGAGGGTGTGAGATAAGAGTTGAAGTCATGTCACAGGCCAGAGAGAGAGAGAGAGAGAGAGAGAGAGAGAGAGAGAGAGAGAGAGAGAGAGAGAGAGAGAGAGAGAGATGCTTTGTGTCGCGTCACAGATAAGAGAGAGGCTTGCCTTGTCACACGTTACAGGGGTCGGGGGGTGCTCGTCATGTCTCATGTGAGAGAGGGAGGGGCTCGTATCATGCACAGATAAGAGAGGAGGGAGCTTACGTCATGTCGCGGGCAAGAGGAGGGTTCAGGTACATTGTCACATTAGGGATGATGGTGTCAAGTTGTACGGAAGTTGGAGGGGCTTTCATAAGGTAAGGAAGGGGTAGGAGGAGCAGTGAAGGGGTGGCTGGTGTCTTGTTACAGGAGAGCAGTGAAGGGTTGGCTGGTGTCTTGCTACAGGGGGAACAGTGAAGGGGTGGCTGGTGTCTTGCTACAGGAGGAGCAGTGAAGGGGTGGCTGGTGTCTTTGCTACAGGGGGAACAGTGAAGGGGTGGCTGGTGTCTTGCTACAGGAGGAGCAGTGAAGGGGTGGCTGGTGTCTTGCTACAGGGGGAACAGTGAAGGGGTGGCTGGTGTCTTGTTACAGGAGAGCAGTGAAGGGTTGGCTGGTGTCTTGCTACAGGGGGAACAGTGAAGGGGTGGCTGGTGTCTTGCTACAGGAGGAGCAGTGAAGGGGTGGCTGGTGTCTTGCTACAGGAGGAGCAGTGAAGGGTTGGCTGGTGTCTTGCTACAGGGGGAACAGTGAAAGGGTGGCTGGTGTCTTTGCTACAGGGGGAGCAGTGAAGGGGTGGCTGGTGTCTTGCTACAGGAGGAGCAGTGAAGGGGTGGCTGGTGTCTTGCTACAGGAGGAGCAGTGATGGGGTGGCTGGTGTCTTGTTACAGGAGAGCAGTGAAGGGGTGGCTGGTGTCTTGTTACAGGAGGAGCAGTGAAGGGGTGGCTGGTGTCTTGCTACAGGAGGAACAGTGAAGGGTTGGCTGGTGTCTTGCTACAGGAGGAACAGTGAAGGGGTGGCTGGTGTCTTGCTACCGGGGGAGCAGTGATGGGGTGGCTGGTGTCTTGCTACAGGAGGAACAGTGAAGGGGTGGCTGGTGTCTTGCTACAGGAGGAACAGTGAAGGGGTGGCTGGTGTCTTGCTACAGGAGGAACAGTGAAGGGTTGGCTGGTGTCTTGCTACAGGAGGAACAGTGAAGGGGTGGCTGGTGTCTTGCTACCGGGGGAGCAGTGATGGGGTGGCTGGTGTCTTGCTACCGGGGGAGCAGTGAAGGGGTGGCTGGTGTCTTGCTACCGGGGGAGCAGTGAAGGGGTGGCTGGTGTCGTGTCATGAAGACGAGTTGGGGTCATATCATATCGAGACAGAATGATGGTGTCATGGCACAGTAGGGAAGACGAGTGGTGTCATATGTCGTCACGGTAACGCTGGTTGTGGCAAGTCATATTGAATTTCGTAGTGTTATGAGGGGAGGGTTGGGGGGCGGGGGGAGTCATGGACGTGATCAGACAGCTTAATGGGGGGTGTCATGTCATGTGTGTGTGTGTGTGTGTGTGTGTCTGTGTGTGTGACAGGAGAACTGACGTGTCACATGGGATGTTGAAGTTGTCACATCTACTGATGGGGCTACACACTGCAGGGATCCCATGATGCTGGGTCACACACTGCAGGGATCCCATGATGCTGGGTCACACACTGCAGGGGTCCCGCACTGCTGGGGTCACACACTGCAGGGGTCCCGTCCTGCTGGGTCACACACTGCAGGGGCCCCGTCCTGCTGGGTCACACACTACAGGGGTCCCGTCCTGCTGGGTCACACACTGCAGGGATCCCATCCTGCTGGGTCACACACTGCAGGGATCCCATCGTGCTGGGTCACACACTGCAGGGATCCCGTCCTGCTGGGTCACACACTGCAAGGATCCCATCATGCTGGGTCACACACTGCAGGGATCCCATCATGCTGGGTCACACACTGCAAGGATCCTATCATGCTGGGTCACACACTGCAGGGATCCCATCATGCTGGGTCGCACACTGCAGGGATCCCATCATGCTGGGTCGCACACTGCAGGGATCCCATCATGCTGGGTCACACACTGCAGGGATCCCATCATGCTGAGTCACACACTGCAGGGATCCCATCATGCTGGGTCACACACTGCAGGGATCCCATCATGCTGGGTCACACACTGCAGGGATCCCATCATGCTGGGTCACACACTGCAGGGATCCCATCATGCTGGGTCTCACACTGCAGGGATTCCGTACTGCTGGGTCACACTGCAGGGATCCCATCATGCTGGGTCACACTGCAGGGATCCCATCATGCTGGGTCACACACTGCAGGGATCCCGTACAGCTAGGCCACACACTGCAGGGATCCCGTACTACTGGGTCACACTGCAGGGATCCCATCATGCTGGGTCACACTGCAGGGATCCCATCATGCTGGGTCACACACTGCAGGGATCCCATCATGCTGGGTCACACACTGCAGGGATCCCATCATGCTGGGTCACACACTGCAGGGATCCCATCATGCTGGGCCACACACTGCAGAAATCCCATACGGCTAGGCCATACACTGCAGGGATCCCATCATACTGGGTCTCACACTGCAGGGATCCCATCATGCTGGGTCTCACACTGCAGGGATTCCGTACTGCTGGGCCACATACTGCAGAGATCCCACACGGCTGGGCCACACAGTGCAGGGATCCCGTACTGCTGGGCCACATAATGCAGAGATCCCACACGGCTGGGCCACACACTGCAGAAATCCCATACGGCTAGGCCATACACTGCAGGGATCCCGTACTGCTGGGCCACACACTGCAGAGATTCCATACGGCTGGGCCACACACTGCAGAGATCCCGTACGGCTAGGCCATACACTGCAGAGATCCCGTACGGCTGGGCCACACACTGCAGAGATCCCGTACGGCTGGGCCACACACTGCAGAGATCCCGTACGGCTGGGCCACACACTGCAGGAATCCCATACGGCTGGGCCACACACTTCAGGGATCCCTTACTTCTGGGCCACACACTGCAGGGATCCCTTACTTTTGGTCCACACACTGCAGGGATCACGTACTGCTGGGGTCCCATATTGCAAGGGGGTCACATATATCCAGCTGGCCACACTGTAGGTCATATACTGGTGCAGAACCGGGTATTCCTGCAGGTTGCAGGGTTATGATGCCTCATGATTACGTGTTTATTATATCTTTATTTAGGTTACGTATTTAGTGGGTAATTATGGTCGTATAAGATATTGTTCTGGGAAGGTGAGGGGGGTTTCCGTAGCAGGGTATATGGTACGGGGTCGTCTGGGTGTGTGAGGAGTATGGTGAGTGTGGTGTTTTGAAGTGTACGTTGAGTCTAAGGGCTGTGGTATGAAGCGTAGCCATGGGTATAGGTCGTGTGTGTGTGTATGTCACTGCAGGTGGCTTCCCCCACGACCACCACCGCCACATACACACACACACACACCGCGGTGACGTAACAGTAACCATGGCACAGTCGATGACCGGCCTGGGTGGAGGGAGTCACGTCAGGTACACTCCAGCCTCCGTGCGGCAGACGCTTCCATCTTGCCTCGCTCACCTTACAAACACTCCTGAGCGGCTGGAATGGCCCCACACCCTCCTTATGGCCGTGTCTCGAGAGAAGCAACTTCTTTCTTTCTTTGCTGGGGTTGAGACCTGAGCGTTGCTCCTGTGTACAGTTGTAGTTAAGTTATTCACGAGCGGACGAGACACCCGAGCCGTCATAGTCGTTGAGGATATGTCAAGAGGTGAGTGATAGTTATTGGCTAGGGTGGTGTTGGTGGTGGTGGAGCCTGGTAATGGTACGTTGTGACTCCTTACTGTAGTAGTCGATACCTGGTGGTTGAGGGCTCGAGGCGGGGCCAGGAGGGAGGGAGCCGACCCCGTCACGCTTGGTGGGGACACCTCCGTGTTACCCTGCCGCTGTTGGAGCTCTCCCTCCTGCCTCACCCTCCTGCCCCTACCTCACACTCCTGCCCCTGCCACACCCTCCTGCCCCTACCTCACACTACTGCCTCACCCTCCTGCCCCTACCTCACACTACCTGCCTCACCCTCCTGCCCCTACCTCACACCACCTGCCTCACCCTCCTGCCCCTACCTCACACCACCTGCCTCACCTTCCTGCCCCTACCTCACACCACCTGCCTCACCCTCCTGCCCCTACCTCACACTTCCTGCCTCACCTTCCTGCCCCTACCTCACACCACCTGCCTCACCCTCCAGCCCCTACCTCACACCACCTGCCTCACCTTCCTGCCCCTACCTCACACCACCTGCCTCACCTTCCTGCCCCTACCTCAAACTACCTGCCTCACCCTCCTGCCCCTACCTCACACCACCTACCTCACCCTCCTGCCCCTACCTCACACTACCTGCCTCACCCTCCTGCCCCTACCTCACACCACCTGCCTCACCCTCCAGCCCCTACCTCACACCACCTGCCTCACCCTCCTGCCCCTACCTCACACTACCTGCCTCACCCTCCTGCCCCTACCTCACACTACCTGCCTCACCCTCCTGCCCCTACCTCACACTACCTGCCTCACCCTCCTGCCCCTACCTCACACTACCTGCCTCACCTTCCTGCCCCTACCTCACACTACCTGCCTCACCTTCCTGCACCTACCTCACACTACCTGCCTCACCTTCCTGCCCCTACCTCACACTACCTGCCTCACCTTCCTGCCCCTACCTCACACTACCTGCCTCACCCTCCTGCCCCTACCTCACACCACCTGCCTCACCTTCCTGCCCCTACCTCACACTACCTGCCTCACCCTCCTGCCCCTACCTCACACCACCTGCCTCACCCTCCTGCCCCTACCTCACACCACCTTCCTCACCTTCCTGCCCCTACCTCACACCACCTACCTCACCTTCCTGCCCCTACCTCACACCACCTGCCTCACCCTCCTGCCCCTACCTCACACCACCTACCTCACCTTCCTGCCCCTACCTCACACCACCTGCCTCACCCTCCTGCCCCTACCTCACACCACCTGCCTCACCCTCCAGCCCCTACCTCACACCACCTGCCTCACCCTCCTGCCCCTACCTCACACCACCTGCCTCACCCTCCTGCCCCTACCTCACGCTACCTGCCTCACCCTCCTGCCCCTACCTCACACTACCTGCCTCACCTTCCTGCCCCTACCTCACACTACCTGCCTCACCTTCCTGCCCCTACCTCACACTACCTGCCTCACCTTCCTGCACCTACCTCACACCACCTGCCTCACCTTCCTGCCCCTACCTCACACTACCTGCCTCACCTTCCTGCCCCTACCTCACACTACCTGCCTCACCCTCTTGCCCCTACCTCACACCACCTGCCTCACCTTCCTGCCCCTACCTCACACTACCTGCCTCGCTCTCCTGCCCCTACCTCACACCTACCTCACACTGTCCACTCCCACACCACATTCTCTTGTCCCACACATTCTAGTCACAACGATCTTGAGTTTCGTTAGTTAGTTTGTCGATATATATATATATATATATATATATATATATATATATATATATATATATATATATATATATATATATATATATATATAACATACAAACCTCCAACAGCCAGGATCGAACCCGTGACCCCTGTGCCACAGGCGGGAATGCCACCGCTTCTGTGGCACAGGGGTCCCGGGTTCGATCCTGGCTGTTGAAGGTTTGTATGTTCTATGAAGGTTTGCGTTCATATGCACTTTATTCTTATATATATATGTATATATATATATATATATATATATATATATATATATATATATATATATATATATATATATATATACACACACACAATCGAAAAAATGAACGGCAAAATTTATGGCTACTCGAGAAAACCATTTTTTGTTCCTGATATTGTCGTGTTTCCCATTTTTTCCTGATATTGTCGTGTTTCCCATTTTTTTCCTGATATTGTCGTGTTTCCCATTTTCATTGTGCCCACAGTCGGCCTCGTCTCCCTTGCCTGTCTGTGTGGTGTCGGCTGTTATGTTGGGATCAGCGAACTGTGACGCAACCTCCCCTCCTCTGCACGTGTATGGCTGGGCTGGGTCACGTGTCTGGCGCCACCGCGTCCAGTGCCGTGCACACGTCACCCTCCCTTGCACGTGCGTGGCTGGGTTTGACCACGTACATGGCGTCATCACATCTAGTACCATGGATACTTCGCCCTCCCTGCCATGCAACATGGGAGAGCCTTACCCTGCCATGCAACATGGGAGAGCCTTACCCTGCCATGCACCATGGGAGAGAGCCTTTCCCTGCCATGCACCGTGGGTGAGAGCCTTTCCCTGTCATACACCATGGGTGAGAGCCTTCCCCTACCATGCACCATGGGAAAGCCTTACCCTGCCATGCACCATGGGATAGCCTTTCCCTGCCATACTACATGGGTGAGAGCCTTCCCGTGTCATACACCATGGGTGAGAGCCTTCCCCTGCCATGCGCTGTGGGAGAGCCTTCCCCTGCCATACATCATGGCAGGGAGCCTTCCCCTGCTATGTACCATGGGAGAGAGCCTTCCCCTGTCATACACCATGGGAGAGAGCCTTCCCCTCCCATACACCGTGGGAGATGTTGCAGGCCGGGGTTGGGTTCCTCCGAGGTAAGAAGGTGGCACCTCCCACCCCAGCTCACCTGGACGATGATGTATACCCTCTCCCTCCACCCCGCCATGCTACTCCCTCCCAACACGGCACAGAGCCAAGCCTTTGAAAAGCTTAAGGGAAGGTGTACTGTTCAGATGCCGAGGATGCCTCTCTCTCTCTGCCCCCGAGCGCTTCCTCCGAGATCAGAAAGGATTGACTCGCTCATGTCTTGCGTACTGCTAGTCGTCACATGGAGGGAGGCTCGACCTCTGGATGATCGCTTCACGACCGAGTCCAGTCCAGAGCAGTCCGGCTAATCAGCTTTCCCACTCTCGCCTCAGAACTTACCCACTTTCCTTACACTGTAATGCCCGTTCTCTTTCCCTCATCTGTAGATGTTACTCTCGAATATCTGTTCCCGTGAGTTGGCTGCTTATGTGCCTGCGCCATTAAGCTGGACCGGGTGATCCACTGCGTCACATGATTTCTATGTGGGCTGTGTGATGTCTGTTTCTTCCTTATACCGCTAAGCTGTGAGACTCTTATATCCTCTCATGTCTTGGTAATTTTACATTTCCTCAGAGACCCTCAGATCTTTATCCATCTTCAGTTAATTCTCTGTCTTCATTTCATTATTGCCTTGTATTAAGCCAATTTTGCCTCGCTGGGAACCTTCGTCCTTGGCTGAAGCCTTCAACAGTGAGAGCGAAAACCTCACGACTGCATTGTAAACATTAACTAGAGCCAATTAACAGTGACATTACTCGTTTTAGTGTGGTGAGGTTTTGACTCCTGCGTCAGTAGGGCTAGGCTGCTCCTCGTTATTATCCCAGGTCATCGTAACTTACATTACGTGACTTTATGTGTATTTCTTGTTTTTCTTTATATTTGTGTCATGTCTTGACAAAGCGGGAAATTGCACAACTGACTTGCTGTTTTAATGTTGTATTCCGCGTTCGTGAAGGTTCTTGTTGAAGGACAGGTAGAGGCAGTCCAGGGTTGCTGGAGATATTGTGATTGTCAACTCATAAGGTGGGAAGGCCAGGTGAACAGTGAGGACTCGACACCCACAACACACTACCCTCCTGAAGGAGTTTTATCTTTTCGAATGTCAACCTGACGGAGGAGTTTGAGCTTTTAACTGTACCAATGATCAACTCGGTATGTGAGGGCTTATCACCGCACACATGCCTCCTCGACTAATGTGATTTTTAACTGCGATTACGTTAGGAGGCTACTGGTGAAGGGAGCAGCGCCACACACCGTGGGAAGCGTCCACCATAATCATGTGGCTTAATTGTAATGTCTGGCTCCTCCGCTCTCTTCCTGAGCCGCGGGATCCTGCTGGTGAGTCCGTCGTCCTCAGTGTACTCGGAAGTTCAAGGAATGACCTCACCAGAGAGAGAGGGAGACGATGGCTCCGTGCTGAGAGGACGCATGCGCACCTCGGGAGTTGTCCCCAGCCAACTCAGAGCTTGCCTCTCTCGACGAGACGGTCTGAAGATCAACAAACTTAACTAAAAACAAAAACGAAAAAAAAAAAAAATTCCTCATCAGGTGCCGAGAGAGAGAGAGAGAGAGAGA